>NW_026732217.1:0-150000 GCF_028476545.2 Physella acuta | reverse complement strand
TTCACATGAGTCATAGGTTATTTACCACAGGGTGACATCAATACCAAAAAAAAACTTTTACCCAATAAATAGTGCTTTATTAAGTTAAAATAATAAAATAACAGAAAAAGATGTGACATCAAATATAAGATGCAAAACGGTTGCAGGGGTGATGTGACACCCTCATTAACCGCCTCGAGTGACACCCGACATAGTGACGCCACTGAGTAATTTACATCAGTCAGCTGTTAAATAACCTGAGTGCTAAATTTAGTTCAAAACTTCACGGGAGGTAACTGCGATAAATGTAAAGCTAAATATTGATCAAGTACTTTCCCTTGTTGAATAACATTTCAAAATAATTTTTAAAAAATACTTTTTTTAACTTACTGTTTTTTTTTTTATTTTGACATAGACCTAGCCTACTCATAACAGGTGTCTTTATGACCATTTCGGTTTATTTAGTAGGTGTTAATCGCCATACTGAACACGGGCTAGAAGCGGCTTCTGTCTGTGAATCGCTGATTCCTTTTTATCAGATTTAAAAAAAACAAACACCAGCTACAAACAGCAGCTACAAACAGCAGCAATAAAGCCAGCATTAAATACCAGCAATAAACACCAAACACAAACACTGACTAGAAACACCAGCCACTCAGCCACAAACACTAGATACAAACAGCAATTACAAACACCAGCTACAAACACCAGCTACAAACACCAGCTACAAACACCAGCTACAAACATCAATTACAAACACTAGCTACAAAAACCTGCTACAAACCCCGGCGTTGGCATGCTTTAGCGAACGTCTACCTTTCCGGATGTCTCGATGTGGCGGCCATCTTGTCCCAATCACCGAGGTCAATCCGCCGAGTTGTTTGTTCATAGAGTACGACTGTAATCGGAAGTGGCAAGGGGAGATCATTCTAAAATTAAACCGTGCGACCATCGGGTTGTTTACCTTTGGCGTCAACAACAGCTCAACGTTGTGAGTTGTCATCACATTGGAGAGAATGATCGCCATTTTTTTCCCGCTGAAATTTAAAAGACTAGTAACACGAACCCGTGCATGGCAGTTTGTAGCGTCCATCTCTGCTGTTTACTTTGCTAACACTGTGATTTTAATTTTGTTTTCGGGTTTTCTTCTAGATTCCAAGCTTGCCTGTGTACTTACGAAACACTCAATTCTGAATCAAGAAACTTTTTCTATCGCAATGATTGGTGATTAAAAAAATAAAAAATAAAAAAATGCTAGAAGGGAAGTAAATCTCATGGATTAAAACTAACTTGCTCACACTAGATATAATTTCTTTAAATGCTGACTGTATTTCTCCCATTGCTGTTTGTAACAGCACTTCATTTTACACACAATTCATTCACTTTAAGTTCAGCTACAATCGGTTATATCATATTTCACCATAAGCTACGGTCTAATCTAATGTAAAAATCACGTTTAACATTCGCAATCATTAACTATCATGTATATATCTAATACGCTGGCAATGTTGTATTACGGAAAACTGTAGCCAAGCTGTACTAGTCCTCACAAGCCTATGCTGAAAACTGTAATACTAAAGCTCACATAACTAGGCAAAATCACGCTGTAAATTATATATCTATAACTTACTTAATGGTAGTCATTAACTATAAATTATATTGGTATAACAAACAAAAAATAAAGCTGTAAAAGTTAGACGGTCAATTTCAGTGAATTATATAAAATTTACGTCTGAAATTGTTGTGTTAAATGACATACACACTATGACTGGCTGACGTTGCTCAATCAATAAAACAAAATGTAGTGTGTGGTTTAAAAATGAAACGAAAATTGATAGTACCAAAACCGTTTAAAGCTTGTATTATCTGTAATTTTATTAACTACGGTCTCGATTATTAGGATGAAAACCATAGACAAACTCCGTTAATCGTGGTTTCTTTTAACGGGTAATGGTACATTATAATGCTATTCACGAAACTTCAAAAGATTAACTATTATCTACTTTTTAAATTAAGCTAAATATACATATACAATAAAATCTAATGGTGTTTCGTATATACCGTAGTAAGATTGTAACGAGATTATTTAACGATCCCGCTCACTCAACGACACAAACAAACATTCCTCCATTTTTTTTATATACACATAAGGAGAAACAATTGGGCACATCGGGTTGCATAAAATAGCGAATAAATTATATTAAAATGAATAAAAAGTTTAAAATTCAAAGAATTTTTTTTTTCGATATTAGAAGATTAAAGTTGTGGTAAAATGTTAATATTGGATTTCAAAAAGCTGTTGATTATGCCGTGTTTAGAGTTTAAGAAATTAATTTTGATAAATATAGAGAGAATGTGAATACATTACCGATAAAACTTGAATGTATAACCTACGTTTTTATTCAGCGAGATTATTTTGTTCGTCGTCAAAGTAAAGAAAAAAAAACTAACATTTCTAGATACAATTTTAACAAAATTAATTAGTCACAAAGACTTTGTTTTGATTAGACAGAAGCCGTATTTAGAAGCTTGACGTCAGAACGCGTCCGACGGCATCATGACATGTACAACACGTGTCTTATATTTGGTGGTGTTGATTACGTCACAAGTTCCCAGTCTAGACTCAAGTGAGGCCAATAGCTACAAAAATAACTTTAGCGACTGGAGAGCCGACGATGAATTACAGACAGACACTTCTGTTACTTCACAAATTTCTCACACCGTTTCCGATGTCCGAATTGAGAATCGAACGGAGATTGTTCCGGGTTTTGGATACATAGACAGATTACACCAGACAACAGAGAAACGGTTAGACAGACATTTGGAAAAAGAAACGGAACAAGCAACAGAGACCATTATCAAAGAGCTCGATTTTCTCGGCCAGGATGACGTCATTGCTCAACCCAGAAATCTCTCGCGGTCTTCACATGGTATCAACAACACGGGACTGATACCGGAAGTGGAGACCAACTCCATCGACAACACCTCCCAACTCCACCCAACATCCACCACAGCTCCACCACCCTACAGAAATATTCGAATCATCTTAAAATGGTACACGGCCGTTGTCGTAAATCCTGTAATCGCCCTGTTCGGCATTGTGGGCAATTTACTCAACTGCGCCGTTCTGAAACGGAGCGGATTCCAGAAACCTTCCAACATCTTTCTCTTTAGTCTGGCTATCGCTGATATTTGCGCTTTGCTGGGCGCCATGGACGTTTTCAAGTTCCTTGTCCAGTTTCCTAAACACCTACCATTGGGGAACAATTTTTTGGAATACGCATGCGCGGAGCAATGGCAGGTAGAGGTCCTACTGCGCATGTCTTCACTTAATGTCGTCATCAGCAACATAGGTTTGAGTACAAGCACTTGCTTATGTGTGGTCATAACCCTCGAACGCCTGCTCGCTGTGTTCTTCCCACTAAAATTCGCCATCATCCTTACACCCAAAAGAGCGTGGATAATATCCATATGTGTATCCATTTTCTGGATAGGCTACACGTCCATGCTTTTTAAAATATTCGTCTTTTCTTACCTGCAACTCTCTGACGTCACATCCTGTGCTGCCACCTACTACATACATCTAAACACGGACGAAACGGCCCTAGATACCGTAATGGGCTGGTTCTCTAGTTATCTGTCGCTGCTTATAATCGTGACTGGTTCGGCTGCCATTTTCTTCAAGATCGCTTCAATACAAAGAAAACGGTTAAAAATGACGTCATCGGTTTCTGCGTCCTCCTTACGCACCACGCAAACTTTACTGACCGTGTGTTCCGTTTTCGGGTTTACCCAATTGATACGTTTCCGGTACGTCATGTTTGAGACGGTGTTTGATGACGTAGATGTTGAGATGATGTACAGTATGGTTGTCGTGACGACATCCTACGCCAATAGCGCCGTAAACTTCGTCATCTACGTCACGCTGAACAGGAAGTTCAGGACTATTTTACTGCGCATGTCGGGGTGTAAGACGACCGGAAATTCGTCGTCCCTCGTCAGTTTGACAAAAGCTAATTAATTAATCATCAACTACTGTTTGTCGGGTTTACCAATGCACTATATAAATTACGTAAAATATTGTAATGTGTAATACATGTATTTAATGTTGTCAAAGATACTCCACCCCATCGACCCCCCCCCCCCCCCAATCCCCCTAAACAATTTTTACCGACTGAGCCATGCCGTCGCAGACATCAGATCCAGTTGTTTTTATTGCAAGCTTTCATTAAGTTCACAAACTCTGTTTATTTATTGATTTGTTTGTTTGTGGATTTGTGGCAAATCTTTCAACTCATTTTAACCCGCTTCTTATGTAACGATTCCGTCCACGCTTTCAAGATAAATTTGTCTCCAATGACAATGCAAGAATATCTACATTTCAATCTAGTTAGACACTAGATTAATCATTGAAATTTAATTCTCTAGATTACAACACTTCAATAATAAAACGTGAAAACATGATAGAGTAATAGCTGTCGCTGGATCAGCTGGCGGCGGTGAAGTGTTGGTCACGGATGGTTGATTTCACACTTATAAGTCGACGACGGACAAGAAGAGGGAGAGAACCGACTTTTAGAGATCGCAACTCGATCACGTTTTAACTCAAACGTTTTTAGTTCTACGTATTGTTAACTTCATTAAGAAAGAGTTACTAAAATGTAGAAAATAAAGAAAATATTTTTCAAAACATTTATAATAATATGCTCCATTAGTTCTTCTTATTCTAACCTTACATTATAATAAACTCCTAACCCATGTAGGAATAAGTCCCAACATCAGTTCTGTATTTTTCAATCTATTTTTTATTTTGAGGAAACGTTAAACCGAACTCTTAGCATACGTTTTTTATATCATTGTTGTAAACACATTGTATTTCAACAACGCTTTGAAGTCACTTTTTTTAAAATACAGAGCTCAACTTGCTAATTAACTTTGGAATAATTTTATTTTAATATTACAAGATTTAAGGAACTAAACCTTGAGAACAACAGTGACAAAAATCCAGGCTTTCATCAATAGACGCATTCAAATTTATCTTAAATTTAGCGGCGTGAGAAAGTAAGAAACGATTCCTTTTTAGACCTAGCGGTCGATTGGGCTATGATGTAGATTCAATATGTTTTTTAACCTCGGCATGAAGGTATAATATTATGGTCAGCACTATGCCCAGCCGCCTTTACTTTCCCTAGCGTGAGTCAGGTAAACATCAGAGCAGGGTGGACTCAGTGACGGTCCACTAACTTGAACCCGGACCCGTTTTCAGGACTGGCAGTCTAGCGCTCTACCGCATGGCCACGACGTCCCAAGGTGTGAAAAAGTAGAAATCACAAAAATTGCTAGACAGGCACTACACCTCTGGCCTTGAGTGAGGCTGTATGTACGTCAAGAAAAAAAAACGAAGTTCAATATGATGCAGTTTTTAGTTTTAAATTGACGATTAACTTTTTTTTTATGATTACATTTATTCAATACGAAATGGCTAACAGATATTACTACACAGCTTTAAACTAAAACACGAATATCACATTAAAAAACCAGGGAGATTACTCCGGTAAAAAAAAATGTGTTTTTTTTAAAGGGTCATTCATTTAAGACCCCAAACGGAGGGAAGTGGGCAGTGTTTCTTTCAGACTTTTTTTCTCCGGGGGGGGGGCTTGAAATTTTCGGACTGAACCCCCCCCCCCTGAGGTGATGTCCGGAAGAAACACTGGTAGTGAGGGGGGGGGGGCGTGGAAAAAAATAAAAGTCTACTTCTGTGAACAGGTTTGGACTGGGTGGGAGGGGTCATACATGTGGACGTCCACAAAAGTCGATTTTTTTCGTACTCCCCCCCTCCGTATGGACGTCATACATTAATGACCCCTAGTTGGTGTAAAAATGGTTGTGCTGATAATAAATATATAACAAATCAAGTCTTGAGTTAGTACAGGGGAACTGAATGAACACGGAACTTGAAGTCAAGAAAGGGCTTAGGAAAACAATTTGTTTTATATTTTGTGTACATGTGCGTGCTTCTTTTTCCTTTTTAATCTATACTAGAATACCCGTCATCCGTTGGATAACTGTGGGTTTCGGGGGTCATCCATCAAAAAACATCACGTCTGTCACTCAGAGGCATAGCGACCCTTCCCGGCGCCCGGGGACAAACTTTTCGATTTTAACCCCCCCCCCCCAAGATTTCGATTTTCAACCCCCCCCCCCCCCCCTCAAACTTTGGATGTGCACCCCCCCCCCCCCCCCCACTCAAACTTTCGATTTGAACCCCCCTCAACCTTTCAATTTATTTTTCCAAACCATTTTGGCGCCCCAACATATGTCCCCCCCCCCTTCCCCCCTCCACCTCCCCCCGCCTCCCCTTCCCCCCCCCCCCCCGCCTCCCCTCCCCTCCCGCACCCCCCTCCTCGCTACGCTACTGCAGTGTCACTTATCGTCACAAAAAACAGACCCCACATTCAAAAATATGTTTCTTATCTTTTAAAAACACCGAAAACACCAATTTCGGACTATCCCTTCATATACTGACGTCACATGTGACCTACTCAACTCTACTTCACCTGCCCAGTGTCCCGCCAAGTCTCAGACAACATGTTTTTATCGTTTAAAAAACGATTCCAGCCGAGCATGTCTCTGACCACACTATCCTTTCATATGCTTAGGACAAAGAAACAGATGAACTCTACTTCACCTGCCCTGTATCCTGCCAAGTTCAGATAGGCAACTTTATCATATACATCTAAAAAAAAAAATTGAAAAAAAATATCATTGACATATTGGTCTAGAACCTGTGCCACCCGCATGAGAGCGGACTACGCTACCAGCTTAGCTATTTACTCGTGACGTCACAAATGAATTTTTATACTATACTTTTGAGTCTCCGCGCATAGATCTAGATTCTAGATCGAAGTCTAGTAGTAGAATCTAGTAACTTTCAAATTAAATTTTATCTTAAATTAGCCAAACAAAGATTTATATAAAATAATTAAGGCCTGAAATAGATTCTAGATGTATTAAGGCCTGAAATAGATTCTAGCTGTAGAATTTACATTAAGTCTAGATCTAGAATTTACATTGAGTCTAGTGACCTAGATCTAGGCTAGATCTAGATCTAGATCTAGGCTAGATTCATAACTTTCCTTCGACAGCTGATCTTTAGATCTAGAGAAATTTATTGTAAAACTAAATGAAAAAAGACAGTTTAAAATTGATATAAGTGTTGGAACGTAATAAATACAGCAAACGGACGTATTGTTAAAGTTATGACCGCCAGAAAATTAGATTTAGAACGCGTTAAACTTTTGAATGGGAACACAATTTTCTTCGATAGACGCCGCCATTTTATTGTACTAAAGAGTAAACAAAAAACTGTGACGTCACGGTCCCGCCGAGTGTAGTGGTCGTTCTAAACTTTAAAAAAAAATGGGTTACTCTGCGTATGAATAAATCAATAAATTAATTAACGTCTTTAAATAAATGTGTGATTAACAGTCTGTCTTAAAACAAAAATTTTTCTCTACCTACATACTATTTTACAGCTTTCCACGATGAGTGCAACCATGCGAGATAGTCAATCAGGCAAACAAACAAACAAACAAAAAAACAAACAAAAAAATAAATATTCAAACATGTAAACAAACTTGACTTTTAGTAGTATATAGATTATCTCATACATATCAGTACACATCGAACATGCCACTAACACATCAGGCATACTTGTACACAAAACACACATTCCACTACGATTCACACATAATAAAGGGGAAAATGAAAAGCTAAAAATAGAATCTGAAAATTACAAATTGGAAACCGAAAAAGGTACACGGTGCCATCTTTCTTTTAACAACAATTTTGGACAATTCAGTACTAACTTAATTTGATTACTTTTTTTTTTCTTTTATAACAATTTAATACAAAAAATTAAGTTTTGTCCGTTCGATTAATGAATAGCACAAATTTCAATTTCGCTAGATGATTCTGCTTTGCATGATGAAACGTAGTGCAACTTTGTGAAGTCTGTGCATGGTGTTCAGCCGGTTCGACTCAGTTCACGAATGTTTATCAAAGAATAAGAAATATAATTAATTATAATTAATTTTAACACATTTTTAAACTTAAATCAAATACAGTGTGTAATAAGATAGGAAGTTTATGTTTTATTTTCAAGACTAAGACTCTGCGAGAAATATAGAAGTTAGTTCAAACTTTGCGGCCATTTTGGAAGGTTGAAATCCTACTTGTGGTATTTTTCGTGTAGCTAGTAAGGTAGGATATTTGGAAACATTTAATTTATATTGAAATATTTTAAAAATAGAATATTTATTGATAAGCATAGATTAGTACTGCAACGAAAGTGAAACTTATAATCTGACTATATCTGATATACAAAATATTTAAGAGGAAATTCTGTGATGTGCAGTTGTTTAAACGACAGCCATTTTGAACCTGTTGGATTTTATGTAATGTAATTCTTTTTTTTTTTTTATAAAGAAGAAAATGCCATTTAATTTTTAAAAATATATAGTTCTAAAGAATACAAAGCCCCTCTAACAACAATAAAACAAATCAGAAAATAAAAAGGCACTCTCAAAATCTAAAAATAGCATTTGTCTTTTGTCTACATCAATATCTACACCCTTGTTTTCATAACATGTCTACATACAATCTAGATCTACTAGACTAAGGTAAAATGACTGTAAACAACGTGTATTTTATTTTGTCAACTCGTTTAATATTAAAAGAAGTTTATTTTCAAAAAAAATTTGAAGTTTTAAACATTTCAATGTTAGATATAGCATTTTATTTTTCTCTACTCATGCGTAGCTTTAACCTACATTTTTCATAAACATTCAAGCCTTGTAATATTTAAGTAATTTAGACAGTAGGGCCTATATTACACCAAACGGGATTAAATTTATACCATGCAATATGCAATACACTACACTATTTTATTCAGTTTTATTCCTACTGGTAGTTAGATACGGTTAGGATTAGATACAAGAATTGAGAGAAGATTAGAGTCAGTGGTAGAGCTAAAGCTAGATAGTTATGCTCTTCAAAATAACTTTAAGACGAACGTGCATGGCAAGATAAAGGTATTCAGTTGCTTTTAAAGCGTTTATCTTACGCTCCTATGGAATTATTTCAAAGTCGTGGCAATTGTTACAAAAACGATTTCATCCGTAGCATCATTTTCTTTTAGAATAGGGATATTTCAAAGTTTAATTAACACTACAGTTAACTTCGGAAATATCCGATGCTATCTTTTTATTCCCAAAAAGATTGCTTTTAATTATCGTTGACCTGATTTTATAACATACAAGATTTGTACACTTTTAACATCAGCAGCAATGCTTTTAACATCGATATTTAAATTTTTAAGTCCTAAATTATTGCATTTAAAACTAAAGATGAGGCTTCACATTATATAGGCCTACCTACCATTACACTTCAAGATGTATGGAAAAAAAATTACATTGTTTTTCAGACATCTGCATAAACCAATTCCCACTACATTTGTCTGTTTACCAATAAAGCTCTGACCACATTTTATCTTGGGTAAGGAACTTTGTCTATTATTACATATTATGTAAGGAGCCTTTTTTTATAATACGGATTTAATTAGCCTCATTAGTTTTTACATAGTTTAGGTGTTTTATTTGTTATTTACAAGTGTAGGCTGCATTACTTATTACAAGTGTAAGGAGCCGTAAGCAAATAGCTGCTTTCCCGAAAGTCCCGAGTTCGAATCTCCGGGCAGATGAGGCTCGATAGCTTGGTAAAGCAACCCATCTAGGAAAGGCAACTCCGAAATCGAACAGGAGTGGAGCCCTTACGTGATAGGATTACCAACTATGGTTTCCTTTCGGAGGTTTCTGCAACACTGCTGATTCCAACGTTACGCCCTATTCTTTGGGTTCATCAGCTGTGTGTAGAGGATACTGCCTGATGCAGGGTGTTTAGTTTTGGATAGTTTAGTTTGGTTGCTTATTTTTAGGTGTAATTTGAGTGCTAATGTTTTGTTTTAGTTTAAAATGCTCTTGTTTAAATTTTTTTTTGTCACAGTTTAATAAAATTATATAATTAGTTGATTATCGTTTGATTTTTCAAGTATAAGGTAAGAAGATGACTATAACCACACTAGGTATAGCCAATGTTGCATTGATATCTAGAATATAGTAACCCGTCGTGTAAAATAGGACCCCCCCCCCCCCCATCCAATTTAAAAAAAATAATAATTTGATCTTACATGTAAGAGTCAAGATATGACTTTCATCACAGTTTTTGTCATTAGATTTTTGAAGAAATCACTTTTTATTTTTATAATGAAAGAAAGGCTGCCGCATACTAATTTATGGTAAAACAAATGATTTTGAATTTCGAGCAAACTGAAATGAAACAAACTCTTGCTCGTTAGAAGTAAGGAAGTTTAGCTCTGTTGTATTTCTTGCTTGAAAGAATTTCAAGTAGCTGACTTCACAGATAAGCAGTCTTGTGAAAAAGGAAATGTATATTTACAAATTAGCTCTGTTATATTTTATGCTTTAAACAGTTCCAAGTAGCCTGCTTCACATATATGTAATCGTGTGAAAAAGGAAATGTATATTTACAAATTTAAAAAAAAAAACGAATAACGATTCATACAATGGATATTATCAACAATATGTAATATTTAATCATTCTTAATCTGGTAATGATTGAGATATATTAAAACTGGATCCTGATGATAGACCGAGGACAGCCATCTCGGTAACCTGGTTTTGTTTTTCAACTTTGTTTTGGAAACGTATTTTTTTTTTTAATGTTACGTAAACCAAAAAAGAAAAAGCCCAATTATTGAAAAAAATGAGAATTCTTATCTAAACTACGTAATTGAAGAAAACAAAATAGTCGCTGCTCCATTTTGGCTACTCTGCTACTAGTCTAGATCTAGATTTAGTGTACAAAACCCGACAATTAACTAGAGTAATAATATGCAATAAGATCTATTTATTTTCAAAAAGCATTGTTTTTTTTTCATTTTTCAATAAATCTAGCATATCTATACATATAAATATGTTAAGCTGAGCGCGTTGATTAGGCCTTCGTTTTACATAAACATGTACACCAAGAAACAGTACGTAAACCCTTCTTTAAACGATAGAATACAAGAGTAGCTTTCATATTTCGGACGTATCAATGCAGTAATCATAGCTTATTGATTATGGTGTTAAATAAAATTACTGATTTAGTCAGTTTGAGTGAAAGTTTTTTTTTTTTTTTTTTTTTTTTTAATACTATACTTTGGCAATTACTTGAATAAATAATATATTTACAACACTTTATCGCACTGGCAGTGTGCACATTTTGTCCGTGGCGTTGCTAGGTCGGGTGTCACCTGGTGCGGCACCTCATAGCGTCACCGCCCCCATATATATATATATATATATATATATATATATATATATATATATATATATATATATATATATATATATATATATATATATATATATATATATATATATATATATATATATATATATATATATATATATATATATATATATATATATATATATATATATATATATATATATATATATATATATATATATATATATATATATATAATATCCCGACCCCACCTCTGCATTTTGTTGATGTCAGTTTTTCACTTGTTTTTTTTTTCATGGACAGGAAGATGCATTCAACAAAAATGTTTATCTGGCAACTTCTGCAACTTACTCTCCACACATCAGTAGTGTTCAGCACTTGTAGTAAAGGACAACACGTAACCAATATACCTCCAGACGGATTAACAGAGTGTAAAAAGTGTGCCAGTGGAACGTACATGGATGTAGAGTCTCACTATTATAGATCTTGTTATACATGTGAGGAATTTTCTTCAGACTATTGTGTGGAGGTGAGAGAGGAATGCACTGTTGAATCTAACACCAAGTTCAAGTGCAAGGAAAATGTTTGTTATGAGGACAAACAGTACAATAAATCTCCTTGTAGGCTGTGTGATTTGTGCCTGGTGAACCCGATTGATAAATATGTGGGAAGAAATTGTAGTGGCTCCAACAATACAGTGTGCTGTCCTTACAAAAATATGGATGTGGAATATGTGAAAAATGGCACTGCTGTGGTTCCTCAATGTAAAAACAAAACAACCACACCTGGAGCCAAATCCCGAACAACATCACCATCGACGAAAAATACACCTACAAATGGAATTGGAGAAAAGGGAAGTAGCTATGCCATTCTCATAGCTCTAATTGTTAATTTGGCTGCTGCTTTAATGTAATTTATTTGGTCTCATTTTGAGTTTTTTGTTTGAAAACCAAATGTACCAAAAATTGTTGTATTGGTCAGGAGTTTGATAACATCATTAAGAGAAATATCTTAAAATTATCTTCCGACTGTCAAAACTTTTTTCTACTGTACTTAGTTTTTAGTTAAGTTTTATTTCGTGCTAATGTAATATAATGCCAAAAATACTATTCTTATATACATAAATAAATAAATAAATAAATAAATATATATATATATATATATATATATATATATATATATATATATATATATATATATATATATATATATATATATATATATATATATATATATATATATATATATATATATATATATATATATGTGTGTGTGTGTGTGTATACATACATATATATATATATATATATATATATATATAGGTTACTTGTAGTGTTATACAATATTGTTAAAAAGCTTTCTTACCGTATAACGTGATTTATACAGGTCTTCCTAATATATATATATATATATATATATATATATATATATATATATATATATATATATATATATATATATATATTTATATATATATATATATATATATATACACAAATATACAACATTGTTATAAAGCTGCTGCCGGAATGTTGCTCGGTATCTTTCATTCCCCCCCAACTGTTAGTGTATCATTATATGTTTTGATAAAATTAATTCTTTCAAAATACATCAATAGCATTACCATACTCATTAAACTTTGAAACTGCATAGTTCCATTGGCAACACGATCAACAATGTAATTTATATGAACTTCTTGGGGTGTCCGGCTTTTCATCCATCTATCTAGTCATGTGATTTATAAAAAGTACTTGGTGTGTATGTGTGTGTTTTAATTTTGTATATTTGTATAAGGGTTAGGTATAAATCCATCATGAGATTTTTATTTGTATCAATGAAATTGTGTGTGTATGACAATTACATAGCCTACATCATGAGATTTAAAAAGAAATAGTAATCATAAATTGTTGTGCTGGGCATTGAATCCATCGTGATATTTATTTGTGTCAATGAAATTTTGTGTGTGTTAGCATTAAATCAATCTTAAGAGTTTTATTTATTTGTACCAATGTTATTGTTTATGAGCATGGTATTTGATTATGAGATTTATATTTTTTTAATCAATAATATATTTTCTTAGTCATCAGAGTTGTATTTTTTCTGAGTGATATATTTTTTGTAGAAGAAAATTGCATCTATTCAGTGTGACGAGAAAGGTATCTGCATGTTTTTTTTTTTAATTGGCTAGTTATTCGCATTTCTCTTTATACAAAAGTGCCGTGCACATATTATTGAACTTGAAATGAGTACGATATTTGGGACCAACTGCCTGCTCCTTGTAATTTTGCATAATTTTTCTCCTTAGTTTCTCCACTCGCACACTTAATAACTTTAAAAAAATACGTATGTTTATTGCCCCCTGTTACACCTAACCTATTGTATTTTATGGTTTGTTAAGGCAGGTGGAATAAAGATTAACAAGAGCACAAACAACGAACATTTTTAATGTGTAGTCTGTGCAAAAGAATATTCAAGGGTATAGAAGACAAACGCAGTATGTCCAAAAAACATAATCTCGAGAAAAAGGAGTTTATAAATCTCATTCAAACATGAAAATAGTGCAAAATATTATGTTTAAACATTCATAAAATATTTGCATTCTACTTTTCTGACATTGTACATAACTGTTCTTGTAGCTTGTATTATTTAAAAATATCAGTATAAATGTACATCGATTTGACCAAAATAGTGGACATAGTGCATTTCTTATTACATACACATTGTAACAAAAAGTAAGTAAAGTAAAGTTTCCCTTTCAAACCTGACGGTCTATGGGGCAAGTGAAGCCGCTTTTACTTTCCCTAACGTGAGTTAAGTACCCATCAGAGTTGGGTGGACTCAGGGACGGTCTACTTACTTGAACCCGGATTCGAACTCGAGATTTACGGGTTAGCAGTCCAGCTCTCTACCGCTAGACCACTCCGTCCCATCAAGGGAACTTGAAAACCCAACTGAGCAAGATCTCAAACTGATAAAAATTCCAAATCGGCAAGCTACTTTAAACTAATGGTATTAAGTAGAAAAATATTTTTTTTAACTAATTTTAATACTCATTCGATACTTGCCTTGAGATTAAAACTTTATTGATTTTTATTATCTGACTTATTTGTTGTATATAATGTTGTATTTGTTACTTTGTTATTGTTGAAGATTCTCCCTTTATTGGAAACATGTACAGGGGGTGGAAGCAGGAGTTGTAACTGAAATAGCAATATAAATAAAAAGTGATATTTCAACGCCAAGGGTAGACAAATATTCAGAATATAGTCCAAGTAAAGACAGAACAGTCAGAACCTAATGGGATCCGAACCTACCATTCCACACGGCACCAAATCGCCTCGCCCTCACTTTATGTTTATATTGCTATTTCAGTTACAACGCCTGGGGTATGGGTTGAGGGAAAGGAGGATGGGGGGGGGGGGTATCATCCTTATTGAGCTACTGATAGTGTTTTAAAGGAAATATTTTCAGTGGCAGCAATGGCACTGTCGAATTCACAAATTAGGAATTACTGAAACGTAGAAATAAAACAACTAAATAGCGGCGTATGGTACGCCGCGGGTCTGCTCGATTTAAATAAATTATATTTCGTGTGGGTTGGGGGGGGGGGGGGGGGGGCTGGTAGACGTGCTTCGGAGGTGGAAGAGATGCCTGAAAGAAACAGTGAATTGCAGAATTAAACTTCCAGTGTTATATATCGCCTTCTAAAATACTAACTACTTCTTGACTATAAAGTGGATTCTTGGTACGGCACTGCCTCCATTCCACTTTGTTTACCGATACGCTTAGTGCCTCTACCAGTGTAAAACCCGTCCAATCCCCGATGTTGTCTTTTCAACTTTCGCTATCTATCGCCTGCCTCTTTTTTGTTTACACGGCACTGCTCCTCATACAAAAGTTTTCGCCAGTTCTGACGACCTTGTGACATGCCCGTACCATTTCCGTTTCAGTTTTTTAACGACTCTCGGCTGGTTGTTATGACAACACTTTGGATCCTGTCACAACGTTATCTGAAGCACGGTTTTTGTATGATATTCCTAGAAATTGTCTACAACATCTAATTTATATGACTTGGATTTTATTTTCTAATTCAGCTATAACTCCGAGACAATTTGCAAACTGCCTATCGGGACTTAAATGAAAACGATAGTTCATTTAATTAAGAGTAATTAATTTTAATAAATAATGCCAAAGATAAGGATAGTATAATTTAATTGTAACACCAGAATGTTTTTTAACCCTTTGAATCTGGCTGTTCACGGGGATGGTGAATAAGAGTTCTCCTATTTCTGTGACCTCAGCACATGAAGAGGTAGGATGGTCAGCACTATAGGGCTAGTAAGTAGGTCACCAACCAATTCTACGGCTCAATAAAACCTGCATGAGTCATATAACTGTTTATTGACCTACTTACCAGCCCTATAGCCAGCTGCCTTTACTTTCCTTATAGTAAGTCGTGTACCAATCAGGGTTGGCTCGAGCCCTAGATCCGAACTCAATAATTTCTGGTTAACAGTCGTACGCTCTACCACCCGACTAGGCCATCTCATTATCTATATATATAATTCTCTTCTGGGAGACGTTAGAAAACAAGCTGCAAGCGCCTCCTTGCAGTCCCCTCTCTTTCTCTCTATCTCTATCACTACCACCCCCACCCCACCCCCAAATGGTCTGGTGAGTTGTGGTCACGCTAAATGTTTACAAATCGTAGAGCCGGGTTTAGTGACGGCTATTAGGGGCAGATAATTTAGTTTGAAACGATTTTAAACTTACAGGAGGAAACTAAGAGGAGACTGCTTTCATGGGGGGGGGGGGGTAGGGGTTGGGGAAAGCAGGATAGGGGGGGGGTATCGTCCTTATTTAGCTACTGATAGTGTTTTAAAGCAAATATTTTCAGTGGCAGCATTAGTACTGTCGAATTCACAAATTATGAATAAAACAACTAAATAGCGTCTGCTCGTTTTAAATAAATTATATTTCGTGGGGGTTGGGGGGGGGGGGGGGCTGGTAGACGTGCTTCGGAGGTGGAAGAGATGTCTGAAAGAAACAGTGAATTGCAGAATTAAACTTCCAGCGTTATATATCGCCTTCTAAAATACTAACTACTTCTTGTCTAGAAATTATAGCCTAAGTGGATTCTTGGTACGGCACTGCCTCCATTCTACTTTGTTTACCGATACGCTTAGTGCCTATACCAGCGTAAAACCCGTCCAATCCCTGATGTTGTCTTTTCCTCTTTCATTATCTATCGCCTGCCTCTGTCTCGTTTGCACGGCACTGCTCCTCATACAAAAGTTTTTGCCAGTTCTGACGACCATGTGACATGCCCGTACCATTTCCGTTTCAGTTTTTTAACTACTCTCAGCGGGTTGTCATGACAACACTTTGGATCCTGCACAATGTTATCTGAAGCACGGTCTTTGTATGATATTCCTAGTAATTGTCTACAACATCTCATTTATATGACTTGGATTTTATTTTCGAATTCAGCTATAACTCCGAGACAATTTGCAAACTGCCTATCGGGACTTAAATGAAAACGATTAGCCGGGAGGATAGATCATTTAATTAAGAGTAATGAATTTTAATAAATAACGCCAAAGATAAGGATAGTATAATTTAATTGTAACACCAACAAATTTTTTAACACTTTGAATCTGGCTGTTCACGGGGATGTTGAATAAGAGTTCTCCTATTTCTGTGACCTCAGCACATGAAGAGGTAGGATGGTCAGCACTATAGGGCTGGTAAGTAGGTCACCAACCAATTCTACGGCTCAATAAAACCTGCATGAGCCATATAACTGTTTATTGACCTACTTACCAGCCCTATAGCCAGCTGCCTTTACTTTCCTTATAGTAAGTCTTGTACCCATCAGGGCTGGCTCGAGCCCTAGATCCGAACTCAATATTGTAATAGTCCAATTTGTGTTTTGATTTTATTTTTTTATTTTTAGTATTTTACCATACCACTATACTAAAACGTGAAATTCGGAATTTAATATAGAAATAAACCGGGAGTGATCTCCCCTAAACTTTCTCGAATATTCTTATATAGAACAACAGCGGATGGGAACTCGGGCTATAGACAGGATTTTTAATCCATTTTAAATACTTAAAGTTTTAAAAATAGAATAAAATCTCGTAGACAAATTAATTGCACACCAAGTGAACGCCAAATAAAAAAGCGCATAATAGTGCGCAATATTATTAGTACTTTTAAAATTTACATTAGTTTTTTTGAGAAATCGGAAGTAGCGTAAATTACTACTTCCGGTCAACGGAAATGACTCAAAATTTAACAGAAGGTAGAAAATTAGATCTTTTACTCACATGTGAAATGTCATTTATCTATCTGAAATAGTTCTCAAGTTATGGGCTTTTGAACATTTCAAAGTAGAAAACGTACCTCTTCCGGTTATTGGAAATCGCTCAAAAGTTGATACGGATCTACGATTTTGATAAAATACTTATATATGAAATTTCATCAACCTAGCTGTAACGGTAATCAAGTAATCGTGTTTACACACACACACACAGACACACAGACAGACACACAGACATACGGACAGGATTGTAAAGCCCAGTTGTTCAGAATGGATTACGCATAAAACCTCTTAATTTTGATAAATCTGGATTGATAATTTTTGCCCGATTAAAATAAGTCCTCTATACTTCGGATGTGATGAAGGACTGAGGTGTAATACGGTGAAAATTGTTAAAATTTCAAGAGATTTTTTTGCAAGATTACAATACTTTCTCTATACTTCGTATATACGAGAAAGTAAAAAATGCCTAATGAAAAAATCAGGGGTTGGGGGTCTGTTTTAAAATCTCCGGGGGCATTTAGACAAAGCCAGTCCATCCCTGCCGCTATCGAATCGAAAACTTGTTTCACCAGTTAGCAGAGGCGTAGCGAGGGGGGCGGGTGTACATATGTCCCCGGGCGCCGATCTTAGGGGCGCCAAAATGGGTTTGAGGGGGGTGGGGGTGCAAATTGAAAGTTTCAGGGAGGGGGTGCAAATTGAAAATTTGAAGGGGGGGGGGGGAAGGTGCTAATTGAAAAGGTTGTTCCCGAGGGGTGCGCCAATTTAAAAGTGTGTCCCTGGGCGCCGGGAAGAGTCGCTACGCCTTTGCCAGGTAGGCTTACATTACAAAGCCGTCTTCTCACTAAAGAGAGACGATGTATTTCCAGACGTCTTACACCCCGACATGCTCAGTAAAATAGTCCTGAACTTCCTGTTCAGCGTGACGTAGATGACAAAGTACACGGCGCTGTTGGCGTAGGATGTTGTCACGACAACCATACTGTACATCATCTCAACATCTACGTCATCAAACCCCATTTCAAACATGAGGTACCGGAAACGCACTAAGTGGGTAAACCCGAAAACGGAACACACAGTTAGTAAAGTTCGCGTGGTGCGCAAGGTGGACGCAGAAACCGATGACGTCATTGTCAACCTTTTTCTCTGTACGGACGTTATCTTAAGGAAAATGATGAACGATCCAGTGAGGATTATAAGGAGTGACAGATAACCAGAGAACCAGCCCATTACGGTGTCTAGGATCGTTGTGCTTTGGTTTACATTTATGTAGTATGTGCCAGCACAGGATGTGACGTCAGAGAGTTGCATGTAGGAGAAGACGTAGACTTTAAAAAGCATGGACGTGTAGCCTATCCAGAAAATGGATACACATATGGATATTATCCACGCTCTTTGGGGCGTAAGGATGATGGCGAATTTTAGTGGAATAAACACAGCGAGAAGTCGTTCAAGGGTTATGACCACACACAAACACATGCTAGTGCTCATTCCAATATTGGTGATGACGACAACGATTGTGGACATGCGCAGTATGACCTCAGCCTGCAATTGCTCCGCGCATGCGTATTCCAAAAAATTGTTCCCCAAGGGTAGGTGTTTAGGGAACTGGACAAGGAACTTGAAAACGTCCATGGCACCCAGCAAAGCACAGATATCAGCGATAGCGAGGCTGAAGAGAAAGATGTTTGAAGGTTTTTGGAATCCGCTCCGTTTAAGAACGGCACAGTTGAGTAAATTGCCCACAATGCCGAACAGAGCGATTACAGGATTTACGACAACGGCCGTGTACCATTTCAAGATGATTCGAATATTTCTACTGGGTGGTGGAGCTGTGGTGGAAGTTGGGTGGAGTTGGGAGCTGTTGTCGGTGGAGTTGGTCTCCACTTCCACTATCAGCTCCGTGTTGTTAATCTCGCGTGAAGGCTCTGATTGGTTAGTATTTTTAGCTCTGACGTCATCGTGGACTGGAAAATCGTATTTGGTGATATCTATTGCTTGTTCCGTTTGTTTGTCCAGATGTTTGTCCATTTGTTTGTTTGTTGTTGTCTGATATAGATTTTCTGAGTATCGAAATACTGGATTGATTTCCGTTTGTTCCGCAATCCGGACATTCGAAATGACGTTAGAATTTTGTGACGTAACAGCAGTTTCTATCAGTAGCTCGTCGTCTGGTTTCACGGTGTTGGTGGTATTTTTAAATCTAGTGGCGTCACCAGAGTCTAGACTAGGACACTGTGACGTAAACAACAACACCAAATATATGACACGTGTTGTGCACGCCATTTTGACGTTGGGTGTTTTTCTGACGTCAGACTTTACATGAACGTTTCTGTTTAATTTAAACAAAGTCTTTGTCCCTGACTTACTATAATTTATCTGGCAAGTCTAATTTTAATCGTATTTGATATCAGATGTTTAACTTCACCATGAATTGTTTTGATATCAGATGTTTAACTTTACCATGAATTGTTTTGATATCAGATGTTAAACTTCACCATGAATTGTTTTGATATCAGATGTTAAACTTCACCATAAATTGTTTTGATATCAGATGTTTAACTTCACCATGAATTGTTTTGATATCAGATGTTTAACTTCACCATGAATTGTTTTGATATCAGATGTTTAACTTC
Source organism: Physella acuta (assembly GCF_028476545.2). Lineage (NCBI taxonomy): Eukaryota > Metazoa > Mollusca > Gastropoda > Physidae > Physella > Physella acuta. The sequence continues at coordinate 129,687 of NW_026732217.1, read as the reverse complement.
ACCATGAATAGTTTTGATATCAGATGTTTAACTTCACCATGAATTGTTTTGATATCAGATGTTTAACTTCACAACGAATTCAATCTTTAGATACTGAAGCAACGTGGTTTAATTATGTTTACGTATAAATTCATTAAATTTCTCTCTTATTTTACATGATGAGCTCAAATGATATTAGTAGCAGTAGGGCATATAGCAATAGATGACTATAACGTAGTGTTTTTTCCTGATATTTTATAGTAAATAAAATAATCCTGGAAAAACCATACTAAAGTATATAAAAAATATCAATAGATTAAAGTTATATGTGTTCACTTTGCTGAATTTAAATCGTAGACAACTGAGTGAGTATATATTTGAAAGTTTCATGAATAAAGAGAAGAAAAAAAAATAACCACGGTTATGGGACTTGGTCGATAGTTTTTACTCTTAAACTCCAGCCGACGGGAGCAAAATTACAGAGATTATAAAATCTAAGACAACAATTGGAATAGTTAACCCACGTATTACTTTTTGTTTCTTGTTCATCGATCCTACTATGTCTAAGTAGTGACAGTGTGTATTTAATTACAACAAATTCAAATGTAAATGTATGAGTTCAACTAAAACAACGTTTAATTTTTCAGTTATAACAATATAATAACTAGCTGATGTCATTGTTTTAACTACCACTTAGATATCGTATAAGATAAATATACGACAGTTAATGACCTGTTCAAAAGTTAAAACTCGATTGTTAATGTAGCCTATGGTGACACATCTAACGATATAATTGTAACAAATATGTTTTAAATAAGTTGACTGTGATTTAAGCTATACTTAAAGGCAATGTATACAAATCTACCTTTCAAAGTTTATTTACGATCATTTGACTTTATATGATTTTTAGCTAAAAGAACTAATATCAGCCATACATAAAATTACAAATATTTTAATATATACATTTCTAGAGTTATCAATTTATATTGTTGAACTGAGCAGTGGCAACACAATGTGGGGGAGGTGGGCGTTTGGGCTTGGGGGGGGGGGGGGCGTGCGGTCTGAACCTGGTGATACCATTTAAGAGTACACAACAAAGAAAAAACGAAAATTAGTTGTTAAAAAAAATGTTTTATCCAGTTAAGATAACAAAATAATAAGGGTGAGAGGAGTGACTCTAAACCGAAAATGTTAAATTGTTGGAGAGGGTGGGGTGCCTCCACCCGTGACAGCACCGGGTGACACCCGACCTAGTAACGCCACTGGAACTAAGAATTAACTTATTGTTTATTTATCTCGAGTCCTCTAAGAAGCCTCTCTGTGTGTTATTAAATAGAGTGAATTCTTGTTTCAGTTAAAGTTTCAAACAAAAACATTTTTTGTTTGTTATAGAAGCAACAGATTAATAGTACTTTATAATTAGCTGCAGTTTTCTTAATTAAAGAAATATGGAAGGCGTGGTCGGGCAGGTAAAACTCATGGTGGCTCGACCATAAAGTCCTGAGTTCGAACCTACGGGGCTGATAGCTGGGGACAGCAATACATCTAGGACAGGGGTCGGCAACCTTTTGAAGCGGAAGAGCCAAAAGTTACTATTTTCAAAATTTCACTGGTTTTAAAGAGCCACTAACATATTTTTTTTTCAAATATTTTTTTTATTAAGATTATTAGTATTTGTTCAAGGAACTGGAGAGCCGCATCTTGATATCAAAAGAGCCGCATGCGGCTCGCGAGCCGCAGGTTGCCGACCCCTGATCTAGGAGAGACAACTCAAAATCAGACAACTGCTGCCTTGTAGTTTGTTCTTGGTTGGACAAAGGCTATGGAAGCAAATCCAAACAGAAAAGCAGTCTGAAATCTGACTCAACGGCCTACATGGCGTATAGCAGTTTGACTCGTAGTACTTAATTGTATTGGGGGATATTGTTTCCAAAATTACAGTTAAGAAAGAAGAAGAAAATAATGTATTAGAGTTCATTAAATAATAATCATTAAAAAAGTTTTAAAAACACACGTTTTCTGATTGAACTAAAAAGTAGAAAATAAATGCTATACATCACAATAATGCAAGCGATCACTCTACTATAAGCGATGAAAAACGTGGGGCGCCGAAGTAAAAGTTATATTACTATTGATTAGATAATACTATTGACTTTTATTAGGGAGCTTGTAGAGAGTCAACAGTATTAGAAACTGTAAGAAAATCACGGCGCCCCACGTTTTTGATCGCTTATAGTAGAGTGATCGCTTGCATTATTGTGAAGTATAGCATTTATTTTCTACTTTTTAGTTCAATCAGAAATCGTGGGTTTTTAAAACTTTTTTAATGATTATTATTTTCTACTTTTTAGTCTTTGTCTGTTTGTTTGCATTAAAATCTTGCTATCGATTTTATCTTTTCACTTTTTTTTTGGGTAAACGAAGACAACTCGTAAAAAGACAACTCGTAAAAAACACGTTGTGTGAATACGTTACTGACTAGAACACATAGATTTGAACCCGTGTCGAGTGGGATAGCAATCGTGTGCCCAACCACACGACCATATCGTCTCCCCCATACTGGCCACCAGTTGTTACGGTTGTCTGTACACAAACACCGCGTGAACACTAATCAGTAAGCAAAAAGAGGGAGATTACCGAACCTTGTTTTCATCAAATTACAGTTACTGGGTTATGTCCCTTTTTCCCCACGTTTTTACTACAATTATATAGCGGTCTAAAATGCTCAATAAAATGTTTCCATGGATCAATTTAGTAATAATAACAATTGAATATTCTATGGTCATCGAAAACAAAGCTTCCCTGAAAATTTCAGCGCGCTAGCTAACTGGGAAGTGCCCGAAATTTTGATCGCAAGATTTGATTGGAGAACCAAACAGACGCGAAAGCAAGTTAAAGAAAACGTGGGAAAAAAAGACAATTTCTCACAACAGCTAAAACATTTTTTTCAAAAGGTAGGTTAGATAAGTTGACATGATATTAAAGACATACTTGAGGCCAGTAAGTAGTAGTAGTAAATAAAGTTCACTTTCAAACCTGACGGTCTATGGGGCAAGTGAAGTAAATTTTCACTTGTTTCTGTGACCTAGGCATATGAAGTGTGGCCAGCACTATGCAAGGTCGTCTTCACTTTCCCTAACGTGAGTTAGGTACCCAACAGAGATGGGTGGACTCAGGGACGGTCTACAGACTTGCACCCGGATTTGAACTCGAGACTTAATAGTTAGCTGTCAGGCGCTCTACCTCTAGTACTTGAGGTCATTGGCATATATATTGCACCTGAAATGTCAGTGTTGTAACCAACATTCTTTTGAAGTGAGTGAGTGCAGATCATTAAACAGAAATTCCTTGTCCTTGGGAGTTACTTCCCTTCAAACTATTCCTTCCGTTTCTGCATCCAACCATAGCGACAAAAATCTTTCTAAATTTAGAATTGAGCGTGACGTAGATAACGAAATTAACGGCGCTGTTGATGTAGGAGGTTGTCATGACAACCATGATGTACATCAGCGTCACATTCTTGTCCTGGAAGGGCTCGCTGGAGATGGCGTACGGGAAACGGATCAGTTGCGTCACCACGAACACGCCGCACACGGACATCAACGTCCGCGTCGTTCGTGACGTCGAGGACGACGCCGATGACGTCATGTGACGTCGATTTCGTTGGATGAGCTTGATTTTGACTAGAATGACGAGAGACCCGGATGTAACGATAGCCAGTGATACACCGCAAGCTATCCAGGTTACGGCCGTATCCAGAAATATTTCAATCTCGCCGTATCGAACAAAACAACCGCACAGACAAACTTGGTATCTAGGGGAAAACCCGAAAACAAAATAAAATTTTCTCATCAAAATCACCGCGTGAGCAAAGTAAACAGCAGAGATGGACGCTACGACTAGCCATGCACGGGTTCGTGTTACTAGTCTTTTAAATTTCAGCGGGAAAAAAATGGCGATCATTCTCTCTAACGTGATGACGACACACAGCGTTGAGCTGATGTTGACGCCAAAGGTAAACAACCCGATTGTCACACGGTTTATATTTAGAATGATCTCCCCTTGCCACTTCCGATTACAGTCGTACTCTATGTACGTAGTTCCCAGCGGGATTGACCTCGGTAATTGGGTCAAGATGGCCGCCACGTCGAGGCTTTCGGCCAATGCGCATGCGTCCGCTATAGCTAACACGAAGAGGAATATATTGGAGGGTTTCTTCAGCCCGTCGCGGTTGAGGATGAGACAGTTGACGATGTTGCCCAGAATTCCTAGCGCGCCAATAACGGGGTTGATGATCAGCGTCGTATACCAGGTCATGGCTATAAGCGCTGCTCTGCTGAACGACGCTGGGCTGGGTGGAGCTGATGTAGAATTGGAAGTCCAACTTGTGTTTTGTGTTGTAAGGTTTGCGTTGATGGATTTAGTTTCGAGTAAAGTTGTGTTGTATTTTGCAGATTTCGAGTGTGACGACAAAGTTGTCGATTGTAGATTTACATCAACTTCTGAACTAAAGGTGGTATTTGGTTCGCACAGTGAAATATTACTGAAAGTGGTATTTGGTTTTTCCAATGAAATATTACTAAATATTATATTTACTTCGTCAACTGAAGTATTACTAAAAGTGGTATTCAGTTCATCCGATGAAGCACTACTAAAAGTGGTATTTGGTTCGTCCAATGAAGTATCACTAAAAGTGGTATTTTCCTTATCTACGATTAATACCTGAACATTCGATGTATTGTTTCTATCACTTGCCACAGGTAAATGTTTGAGAGAAGTTTCAGGTACGTCTAACTCAACAGCCGAGGTCTCGATTTGACGACCGGATATAGTTTGCTTCTCCGTGACCTGTCGTCTGCTTCTTATCGACGGCCTTGACCCCTCTATCGACACGTCGCAAGACACGCCTAAAGTTAAAACCGGATATCCTACCGAACATATCTCAGCGGAGCTGACCGCTATTAAGTTAGTTATTGGGGGTAGTAGGTCAGCGCGCATGCGCGGAGAGTTCGACACTAAAAATAGGACTAAGATTTCTATGCTATGCCAGAACCAGGCCATTGTCATGTTGTCTAGGCACTGACTACTAAAATTATTGAAATATTTATTCTTCGATAAACAAATATATTATTAGATTTTAAAGCTATGTTATTTTAGTTGCATTAATATACATATTGACTAGCGGAATGGTGTGGTTCAGAGGTTGAGACCGTAACTGTATCCATGGAGAAACGGATCAAATATTCTGTATTCGTCCTCATCTTAAAGCTTACTATATAGATCCGGATCTATTTTATTTCTGATAATAAATTAAATAAAACTAAATTAAGATCTGTCTCTCGTGATAAATTAATTTAAACTTACATAAAATGTTCAAATTAGTTATCTGATGAATGTGGTAACACACTAAAGTTTTGAGTTGTGTACCCTTACACACACAAAAACGAGTTACCTGCTGATGAAAGGAATTGACTCACATTTTTTTTGTAATCAGATGTTATGAGAAGCCAGTTTGTACAACTAGGTGTGTGTGAGTATCACAGAATGCGATCAATGGTGGCACCAGAGACACCATACAAGTGGTGTTACTGGATGGTGTGTGTAGCTGATTACACCATAAATAAGGTGTTTGTAGCTAGTAACAACATCAGCGTGGTAGATGGTTATTGTAGCTGGTGTTTAGCTTACTATAACCATCAGCGTGGTAGTTGTAGCCGAATGTGGTTGCTGGTGTTTGTAGCTGGTTATTGTAAATGGTGTTTAGCTTTCTATACCATCAGACTTGTAGTTGTAGCTGTGTTGTTGTTGCTGTTTTTAGCTGGTTATTGTAGCTGGTGTTTAGCTTACTATAACCATCAGAGTTGTAGTTGTAGCTGTGTTGTTGTTGCTGTTTTTAGCTGGTTATTGTAGCTGATGTTTACCTTGCTGTACCATCAGCGTTGCAGTTATAGCCAGTGCTGGTGTTTTTAGCTAGTAACATAATCAGCGCGGTAGTCTGTAGTTGGTTGCAGGTGCTTGTAGCTGGTTATTGTAGCGGGTGTGTAGATTTTCTTACCATCAGTGTGGTAGTTGTAGCCGGTGTTGGTAGTCGGCGATGGTAACTGCTTTATTGTAGCTGGTATTTTAGACTGGTCTCATAATCAGCATGTTGGTTGTAATTTAAAAAAAAAACACAACAATTAAAACCATTACATAATTATCATCCACTAACGACGTCACAATTCATCATCATCACGAATTAAACCACTTGTGAATTAAATTGTATTAACCAAATTCCTTCTTTATCTGGCAACATGTAAACATTAAAAAAAACAACTTGAAAATTTAATGAAAATCCAAACAAAAGCAATATTTGTTTTAACGCTTTGCAAATCCTGATTTTTATTTTACCAACAAATAAAACCGAGGTTAAGCCAATTAAATTTTGGTTTCATGTTTCACGCCTGAGCAATGAGGCGTGACAGATTTAATTGGTTTAATTACGTAATCAACTGTTCCCAGACGCGATGCTGAGCAGGAAGTTCAATTAATTATGACGTAATTTTAAATGTAAATTTGTTTTGTAATCAGGGACCATCCGTGTTTTATGTTTTTATTTTTTTAAGTACGCCGTGTGATTTTAGAACAATTATTACATTTTGTTTTGGATTTATTTTAGCTTTGAGATGATTTCATTTGTGATTGGATGAGGTAATCACGTGCTATTTACATTCAAAAGTGTGTTAATTGATGGTTATAAATAGGAGCTACCTCAAAAACCGGCGGGGCGTTGCATAATTCTATTGCAATAGCTTCACCAACTCAAAGCAAACCTTAAACTTATCCATGATCCTACCCTTTCCCCATCCCATTAATAACCTTAACTAAGACAAAAACTGAAAAAAATACCATTTACCAAGTTGAAATTTAATTATTGAACATTTTAAATTAACTTGCACTTTGAAAAGGGAAATGACCGAGTAAACCTTTCTATGAAAAGAAAATTAGAATAGCTTCCCTTGAAAAACAAATTTTGTTTGCTGTTGAGGGGTGTAAATTTAGTTCGAAAGGGAGGTAACTGCGTCAATATAAGTTGCAAAAATATTTATTTAGACGTTTCTCATATTCAAATCAGATTATTATTTTTTTTTTAGAAATCTTTATCTAAATGTTCTAACCTAGTTTTCAATTTAAAGTACATTTAATTAATTGATCAATCATCTCTTAACTAAATCCTAATTGGGGTCGTTGGTGCACCATTGAAGATTTTCTGAAAATTCTTCGGCTGCTGAGAGAGATTAAATGTGTAGAGAGGTGGAAACAAGCTATAATTTGAAGCAGAAAGTGATTCTTAGAGGTACAGAATATAGTCCGAGTAAAGAAAGAGCAGTTTTAACCTAACTCGTTAAGTTTATATTACTATAGCTGCTGTGATTAGTTCTTTGATGTCCTCTACCCAATGACACAATGGCGTCTTTGTCTTCCCCTTCTTCACCTTTATTGAACAGTATTAGGCCGTTAGTTCGTGTGACATGTTCATATACCATCTCAGCTTTTTTGTTATGACTATACTCAATAGGGCTGGTAAGTAGGTCACAATCCCATTCTACGGCTCAGTAAAACCTGCATGAGCCATAGAACTGGTTGCTGACCTACTTACCAGCCCTATTGTCTCTCATAGATACCAATCGCATTAGTGTTCATTTCACGGACTTCTTCATTAGTCATATGATCGTTAGTTGTGTAACTCATTAATAAGAGATCCCTAGGAGTCTGCCTAGACATCTCACATTAGTTATGTGATCGTTAGTTGTGTAACTCTTTAGTATGAGACCCCTAGAAGTCTGCCTAGACATCTCACATTAGTTATGTGATCGTTAGTTGTGTAACTCTTTAGTATGAGACCCCTAGAAGTCTGCCTAGACATCTCACATTAGTCATGTGATCGTTAGTTGTGTAACTCTTTAGTATGAGACCCCTAGAAGTCTGCCTAGACATCTCACATTAGTCATGTGATCGTTAGTTGTGTAACTCTTTAGTATGAGACCCCTAGAAGTCTGCCTAGACATCTCACATTAGTCATGTGATCGTTAGTTGTGTAACTCTTTAGTATGAGACCCCTAGAAGTCTGCCTAGACATCTCACATTAGTTATGTGATCGTTAGTTGTGTAACTCTTTAGTATGAGACCCCTAGGAGTCTGCCTAGACATCTCACATTAGTTATGTGATCGTTAGTTGTGTAACTCTTTAGTATGAGACCCCTAGGAGTCTGCCTAGACATCTCACATTAGTTATGTGATCGTTAGTTGTGTAACTCTTTAGTATGAGACCCCTAGGAGTCTGCCTAGACATCTCACATTAGTTATGTGATCGCTAGTTGTGTAACTCTTTAGTATGAGATCCCTAGGAGTCTGCCTAGACATCTCACATTAGTCATGTGATCGTTAGTTGTGTAACTCTTTAGTATGAGACCCCTAGAAGTCTGCCTAGACATCTCACATTAGTCATGTGATCGCTAGTTGTGTAACTCTTTAGTATGAGACCCCTAGAAGTCTGCCTAGACATCTCACATTAGTCATGTGATCGTTAGTTGTGTAACTCTTTAGTATGAGACCCCTAGGAGTCTGCCTAGACATCTCACATTAGTCATGTGATCGTTAGTTGTGTAACTCTTTAGTATGAGACCCCTAGGAGTCTGCCTAGACATCTCACATTAGTCATGTGATCGTTAGTTGTGTAACTCTTTAGTATGAGACCCCTAGAAGTCTGCCTAGACATCTCACATTAGTCATGTGATCGTTAGTTGTGTAACTCTTTAGTATGAGACCCCTAGAAGTCTGCCTAGACATCTCACATTAGTCATGTGATCGTTAGTTGTGTAACTCTTTAGTATGAGACCCCTAGAAGTCTGCCTAGACATCTCACATTAGTCATGTGATCGTTAGTTGTGTAACTCTTTAGTATGAGACCCCTAGAAGTCTGCCTAGACATCTCACATTAGTCATGTGATCGTTAGTTGTGTAACTCTTTAGTATGAGACCCCTAGAAGTCTGCCTAGACATCTCACATTAGTCATGTGATCGTTAGTTGTGTAACTCTTTAGTATGAGACCCCTAGAAGTCTGCCTAGACATCTCACATTAGTCATGTGATCGTTAGTTGTGTAACTCTTTAGTATGAGACCCCTAGAAGTCTGCCTAGACATCTCACATTAGTCATGTGATCGTTAGTTGTGTAACTCTTTAGTATGAGACCCCTAGAAGTCTGCCTAGACATCTCACATTAGTCATGTGATCGTTAGTTGTGTAACTCTTTAGTATGAGACCCCTAGAAGTCTGCCTAGACATCTCACATTAGTTATGTGATCGTTAGTTGTGTAACTCTTTAGTATGAGACCCCTAGAAGTCTGCCTAGACATCTCACATTAGTTATGTGATCGTTAGTTGTGTAACTCTTTAGTATGAGACCCCTAGGAGTCTGCCTAGACATCTCACATTAGTCATGTGATCGTTAGTTGTGTAACTCTTTAGTATGAGACCCCTAGAAGTCTGCCTAGACATCTCACATTAGTTATGTGATCGTTAGTTGTGTACCTCATTAATAAGAGATCCCTAGAAGTCTGCCTAGACATCTCACATTAGTCATGTGATCGTTAGTTGTGTACCTCATTAATAAGAGATCCCTAGAAGTCTGCCTAGACATCTCACATTAGTCATGTGATCGTTAGTTGTGTACCTCATTAATAAGAGATCCCTAGAAGTCTGCCTAGACATCACACATTAGTCATGTGATCGTTAGTTGTGTAACTCTTTAGCATGAGACCCCTAGAAGTCTGCCTAGACATCTCACATTAGTCATGTGATCGTTAGTTGTGTAACTCTTTAGTATGAGACCCCTAGAAGTCTGCCTAGACATCTCACATTAGTCATGTGATCGTTAGTTGTGTAACTCTTTAGTATGAGACCCCTAGGAGTCTGCCTAGACATCTCACATTAGTCATGTGATCGTTAGTTGTGTAACTCTTTAGTATGAGACCCCTAGAAGTCTGCCTAGACATCTCACATTAGTCATGTGATCGTTAGTTGTGTAACTCTTTAGTATGAGACCCCTAGAAGTCTGCCTAGACATCTCACATTAGTTATGTGATCGTTAGTTGTGTAACTCTTTAGTATGAGACCCCTAGAAGTCTGCCTAGACATCTCACATTAGTCATGTGATCGTTAGTTGTGTAACTCTTTAGTATGAGACCCCTAGAAGTCTGCCTAGACATCTCACATTAGTCATGTGATCGTTAGTTGTGTAACTCTTTAGTATGAGACCCCTAGAAGTCTGCCTAGACATCTCACATTAGTCATGTGATCGTTAGTTGTGTAACTCTTTAGTATGAGACCCCTAGAAGTCTGCCTAGACATCTCACATTAGTCATGTGATCGTTAGTTGTGTAACTCTTTAGTATGAGACCCCTAGAAGTCTGCCTAGACATCTCACATTAGTCATGTGATCGTTAGTTGTGTAACTCTTTAGTATGAGACCCCTAGAAGTCTGCCTAGACATCTCACATTAGTCATGTGATCGTTAGTTGTGTAACTCTTTAGTATGAGACCCCTAGAAGTCTGCCTAGACATCTCACATTAGTCATGTGATCGTTAGTTGTGTAACTCTTTAGTATGAGACCCCTAGAAGTCTGCCTAGACATCTCACATTAGTCATGTGATCGTTAGTTGTGTAACTCTTTAGTATGAGACCCCTAGAAGTCTGCCTAGACATCTCACATTAGTCATGTGATCGTTAGTTGTGTAACTCTTTAGTATGAGACCCCTAGAAGTCTGCCTAGACATCTCACATTAGTTATGTGATCGTTAGTTGTGTAACTCTTTAGTATGAGACCCCTAGAAGTCTGCCTAGACATCTCACATTAGTTATGTGATCGTTAGTTGTGTAACTCTTTAGTATGAGACCCCTAGGAGTCTGCCTAGACATCTCACATTAGTCATGTGATCGTTAGTTGTGTAACTCTTTAGTATGAGACCCCTAGAAGTCTGCCTAGACATCTCACATTAGTTATGTGATCGTTAGTTGTGTACCTCATTAATAAGAGATCCCTAGAAGTCTGCCAAGACATCTCACATTAGTCATGTGATCGTTAGTTGTGTACCTCATTAATAAGAGATCCCTAGAAGTCTGCCTAGACATCTCACATTAGTCATGTGATCGTTAGTTGTGTACCTCATTAATAAGAGATCCCTAGAAGTCTGCCTAGACATCACACATTAGTCATGTGATCGTTAGTTGTGTACCTCATTAATAAGAGATCCCTAGAAGTCTGCCTAGACATCACACATTAGTCATGTGATCGTTAGTTGTGTAACTCTTTAGTATGAGACCCCTAGAAGTCTGCCTAGACATCTCACATTAGTTATGTGATCGTTAGTTGTGTAACTCTTTAGTATGAGACCCCTAGGAGTCTGCCTAGACATCTCACATTAGTCATGTGATCGTTAGTTGTGTAACTCTTTAGTATGAGACCCCTAGAAGTCTGCCTAGACATCTCACATTAGTTATGTGATCGTTAGTTGTGTACCTCATTAATAAGAGATCCCTAGAAGTCTGCCTAGACATCTCACATTAGTCATGTGATCGTTAGTTGTGTACCTCATTAATAAGAGATCCCTAGAAGTCTGCCTAGACATCTCACATTAGTCATGTGATCGTTAGTTGTGTACCTCATTAATAAGAGATCCCTAGAAGTCTGCCTAGACATCACACATTAGTCATGTGATCGTTAGTTGTGTAACTCTTTAGTATGAGACCCCTAGAAGTCTGCCTAGACATCTCACATTAGTCATGTGATCGTTAGTTGTGTAACTCTTTAGTATGAGACCCCTAGAAGTCTGCCTAGACATCTCACATTAGTCATGTGATCATTAGTTGTGTAACTCTTTAGTATGAGACCCCTAGAAGTCTGCCTAGACATCTCACATTAGTTATGTGATCGTTAGTTGTGTAACTCTTTAGTATGAGACCCCTAGAAGTCTGCCTAGACATCTCACATTAGTTATGTGATCGTTAGTTGTGTAACTCTTTAGTATGAGACCCCTAGGAGTCTGCCTAGACATCTCACATTAGTCATGTGATCGTTAGTTGTGTAACTCTTTAGTATGAGACCCCTAGAAGTCTGCCTAGACATCTCACATTAGTTATGTGATCGTTAGTTGTGTACCTCATTAATAAGAGATCCCTAGAAGTCTGCCTAGACATCTCACATTAGTCATGTGATCGTTAGTTGTGTACCTCATTAATAAGAGATCCCTAGAAGTCTGCCTAGACATCTCACATTAGTCATGTGATCGTTAGTTGTGTACCTCATTAATAAGAGATCCCTAGAAGTCTGCCTAGACATCACACATTAGTCATGTGATCGTTAGTTGTGTAACTCTTTAGTATGAGACCCCTAGAAGTCTGCCTAGACATCTCACATTAGTCATGTGATCGTTAGTTGTGTAACTCTTTAGTATGAGACCCCTAGAAGTCTGCCTAGACATCTCACATTAGTCATGTGATCGTTAGTTGTGTAACTCTTTAGTATGAGACCCCTAGGAGTCTGCCTAGACATCTCACATTAGTCATGTGATCGTTAGTTGTGTAACTCTTTAGTATGAGACCCCTAGAAGTCTGCCTAGACATCTCACATTAGTCATGTGATCGTTAGTTGTGTAACTCTTTAGTATGAGACCCCTAGAAGTCTGCCTAGACATCTCACATTAGTTATGTGATCGTTAGTTGTGTAACTCTTTAGTATGAGACCCCTAGAAGTCTGCCTAGACATCTCACATTAGTCATGTGATCGTTAGTTGTGTAACTCTTTAGTATGAGACCCCTAGAAGTCTGCCTAGACATCTCACATTAGTCATGTGATCGTTAGTTGTGTAACTCTTTAGTATGAGACCCCTAGAAGTCTGCCTAGACATCTCACATTAGTCATGTGATCGTTAGTTGTGTAACTCTTTAGTATGAGACCCCTAGAAGTCTGCCTAGACATCTCACATTAGTCATGTGATCGTTAGTTGTGTAACGCTTTAGTATGAGACCCCTAGAAGTCTGCCTAGACATCTCACATTAGTCATGTGATCGTTAGTTGTGTAACTCTTTAGTATGAGACCCCTAGAAGTCTGCCTAGACATCTCACATTAGTCATGTGATCGTTAGTTGTGTAACTCTTTAGTATGAGACCCCTAGAAGTCTGCCTAGACATCTCACATTAGTCATGTGATCGTTAGTTGTGTAACTCTTTAGTATGAGACCCCTAGAAGTCTGCCTAGACATCTCACATTAGTCATGTGATCGTTAGTTGTGTAACTCTTTAGTATGAGACCCCTAGAAGTCTGCCTAGACATCTCACATTAGTCATGTGATCGTTAGTTGTGTAACTCTTTAGTATGAGACCCCTAGAAGTCTGCCTAGACATCTCACATTAGTTATGTGATCGTTAGTTGTGTAACTCTTTAGTATGAGACCCCTAGAAGTCTGCCTAGACATCTCACATTAGTTATGTGATCGTTAGTTGTGTAACTCTTTAGTATGAGACCCCTAGGAGTCTGCCTAGACATCTCACATTAGTCATGTGATCGTTAGTTGTGTAACTCTTTAGTATGAGACCCCTAGAAGTCTGCCTAGACATCTCACATTAGTTATGTGATCGTTAGTTGTGTACCTCATTAATAAGAGATCCCTAGAAGTCTGCCTAGACATCTCACATTAGTCATGTGATCGTTAGTTGTGTACCTCATTAATAAGAGATCCCTAGAAGTCTGCCTAGACATCTCACATTAGTCATGTGATCGTTAGTTGTGTACCTCATTAATAAGAGATCCCTAGAAGTCTGCCTAGACATCACACATTAGTCATGTGATCGTTAGTTGTGTACCTCATTAATAAGAGATCCCTAGAAGTCTGCCTAGACATCACACATTAGTCATGTGATCGTTAGTTGTGTAACTCTTTAGTATGAGACCCCTAGAAGTCTGCCTAGACATCTCACATTAGTTATGTGATCGTTAGTTGTGTAACTCTTTAGTATGAGACCCCTAGGAGTCTGCCTAGACATCTCACATTAGTCATGTGATCGTTAGTTGTGTAACTCTTTAGTATGAGACCCCTAGAAGTCTGCCTAGACATCTCACATTAGTTATGTGATCGTTAGTTGTGTACCTCATTAATAAGAGATCCCTAGAAGTCTGCCTAGACATCTCACATTAGTCATGTGATCGTTAGTTGTGTACCTCATTAATAAGAGATCCCTAGAAGTCTGCCTAGACATCTCACATTAGTCATGTGATCGTTAGTTGTGTACCTCATTAATAAGAGATCCCTAGAAGTCTGCCTAGACATCACACATTAGTCATGTGATCGTTAGTTGTGTAACTCTTTAGTATGAGACCCCTAGAAGTCTGCCTAGACATCTCACATTAGTTATGTGATCGTTAGTTGTGTAACTCTTTAGTATGAGACCCCTAGAAGTCTGCCTAGACATCACACTTCCAGGGCCTGGAATCTTCTCTTGAGGTCTGCGTTGAGCGCCCATCACTCGCATCTGTTAAATATGTATTGTTAGGTTATCTCGATTCTTATGTGTAATGCGTTTTTTTACATTTTTATGTTTGGAACTCTTTTTCATGAAGGCGTATCTCAGTTCTACTCTCTCACAGGAATGGCCAAATGGTCTTGCTGTTCATGCGAGCGAAAACGAATGTGAAAACCAATGATTACTGGAGACTTCGTAGATACTTTTGTGAATAGCAAAGTTGGAATAACAAAATAATCAAAGTAAATAATTTCTCGTAACGCTAGTTTGCATAAGTCCAGAATATAAATCGAACAGTAAATAAACTGGAGTGATCTCCCTTAAACTTTCTCGAATATTCTTATATAACACTACCGGTGATGGCAACTCGGGATATAGACATGATTTTTTAAAATCCATTTTTAATTATTTGAACTTTTAAAAATCCTATTATATAAAAGCCCATGTGCGCAATTCTCTCTCTCTCTCTCTCTTTCTCTCTCTCTCTCTCTCTCTCTCTCTTTCTCTCCAATCGATCAAACACTATTTTCTATGTAAGACGCAATGAAATTATCCATGACAGAGTCAATGATAACTACCGCTCTCTTGGATATTTTTCTTGAGATAATGATCCAGCGTTATTAGTTGTAAAGAGAGAGAGATTTTATCAAAACAGAAAAAAATTCAATTTGTTTAATCGTAATAATTATATCTTAATTTCTCAGCGAAACGTGGGGCGCCGTGATTTTCTTACAGTTTCTAATACTGTTGACTCTCTACAAGCTCCCTAATAAAACTCAATAGTATTATCTAATCAATAGTAATATAACTTTTACATCTTATATTAACAATGACCGATAAAAATCTTCTACTTCGGCGCAACACATTTTTCATTTTTTGTCATAATGCGCACGCAGTTTGCGATCGCTTATAGTAGAGTGATCGCTTGCATTATTGTGATGTATAGCATTTATGTTCTACTTTTTAGTTCAATCAGAAAACGTGGTTTTTTTTTTAATTTTTTAATGATAATTTTAATAATGTTATCGCTTTAGTATTACAGTTTTCATCATCGGTTTGTGAGGACTAATACAGATTTTCAAAATAAATACTTCTTTCTTACATGTAGCCTACTTTAATTAACTTAAGATGGTTTACTTATGCATAGATCTAATATAAAAACGTCTAATTACAATATTAAAAAAAAAAATGAAAATGCAAATGTGTAATTAAATGATGATTCAATGGATTTTTTTTGTTTGATTGGTGGTTTTTAATATTTTCGCAAGTGTTTATTTCCTATCTGTACTAATATACAATCTAAATAAGTGTGTTTCTCGGTTTCTTGTATATTTTGTTTACAAGTTTACATGTTATTTTAATCCTTTGATTTGACTTTGTATTTTGTGAAACTGATGTATTAAAAATCAGTCTGTATGCTTTTTCCCTTTCTTTTGGTGTAATGCGCTTATTATGTAGGTTTCTAAATGTATCTTTAATGTCTACTATATTGTGTTCCCTGGCCCAACTAATTCTCGTGTATAAGGGTGTCGCTTGTTGTTTGATTAAGATGTCGCATTTATTTTTGTGTCTTCCCCAATAATGCTTTTGTTTCCTTGGAATAATGCTAGCGTTTCTTTATAAAAGCTGCCTGCTTAGTGTGGTCAGACCCATGCTTAGCCAAAATCGGTTAAAAAGATAAAATCATGTCTTTGGTGTGATGTCTTTTTGAATGTGGGGTCTGTTTTTTGTGTAACGATGTGTGACAGTAGGGAGGGAAGGGGAAAGATAAAAATCGTCAAACAAAGGTGATGGCATTTAAGGATGACCCTCCTCGAAACCCAGTTATCCAAGGATTACGGGATTACGCGTAGTCTAGTTACAGTTAAGAAAGAAGAAGTCCATAATATTCAACTTCGCTGGTTCGAAAATTAAAAAAAAAGAATTTTTTCGCTTACAGAGTATAGAGGACCCAAAGGAAGTATTACCCTATACTCCAGATGTGATAAAGGACTGAGGTGTAAAACGGTGAAAACTGTTAAAATTGTATGTGATTTTTGTGCACGATTACAATACTTTATATTTACTCTATATGCGAGAAAGTAAAAAACGCAAACATAACACAAACAAAAATACAAACACAAACGAAAACACAATCACAAACGCAAAAAGAAACCCAATTACAAACGCAAACACAAACATAAACATAAAGAAAACACAAACAAAAACGCAATAAAAAAAGCAAGCAAAAACAAACTAAACCCAAAATGCAAACAAAAACCTAACCACAAACGCAAATCTAACCCAAACACAAAGAAAACACCAACGCAAGGCGCCAAATCGCACCATGCTGGGGCGCTGGTAGAACCGCCTGATTCAACTTGGTAAAAGACTTTAGTACCCCAACTTATTCATAGTCTTTTGCACTTACTTAAACAAACGAAGGTGCCATAGCGAACAAGGGAAGGGCCAGGGCGCCAAATAGCATCCTTTCGGGTGGCCGGATTTGATTCACTTAAAGACTATAGTAATATTTATTATCCATAATCTATTGCACTGTTTAAAACGAAACAATGCACCATAGCACTTACCGGATAGCCCAGGGCGCCAAATCGAACCCTGTTGGGGCGCCTGCGGACGCACCAGATTCAATTTAGTGAACAATTACAAAACCCAAGCTTATTCTCAAACGGAAAGAAGTAAACATAGTGGACATTTAGGAACTGGCTTCTTAACTGTTATTGATTTTTTTTAAAGTATTTGCGGTGCTAAGCATCGCCATCTGATGGAAACTTTGAACTATCCTAATATATAAAAGCCCATGTGCGCACTTCTCTCTCTTTCTCCGTCCGCAAAATATTTTCGCCGGATATCACATCAGAATCTGCAGCGATATATGGAGAACTTGATACGGACTTTGGTTGAAAATAATATGATAGATGTTTTAAATGTATAAACACAATTTTATTTAAAGAAGAAAAATAAAAAATAAAGGCATATTCAAATCTAGAAAAACAATTTTAATTATGCAACCGGAAAATGTTTATAGTTGGGACAAGAACGCATTTGACAATGATGTCACTTAATGTTTATATTAAAGAAAGAGCACGAAACTAAAGACGTCATCTTCCGAGTTTAATATATAAAGAAAGGAACCATTTCATTCAACTTTGATTTAGATCTAGATCTACGTACGCTATGAAATCTAGATCTATACAATACAATTTTCTCGGCCTAAACTTATAAAATTTACTTTATCTATTTGGATTCCAGATGTAGATCTAGATCTAGAGATTCTAGATTTTAGATCTAGATCTAGATCTAGGCTAGATCTAGATTCTAGATCTACGCAAAAACTAGACGCAAACGCTAGATCTAGATTCTAGATTTAGACTCTATCTACTCTAGATTCTATTCCAATAATAAATTTCTAGATCTATATTAAACAATTCAGGCCTTAATTATTTTATAGACGTATTTGTTTGCTTAGCTATAGAATTGGCTAGTGTAGTAAAACACATTGTGTTTTGACCAATAACTATTTTATAAAATATTAGGATTTTGGTAGCCTTTGTTTATTTAAAAGTGCCGGGTTTTAAGCTATTTAGTTATTTCTTTGTTTTGTAACTAATATCTCAACGTGTAGTGTTGCATTTTGATCAATAACTATTTTAAAACTTATTATTTCCAAATATGTATAACATTAAAAATATATAGGCCTATAATTCACGTGTAACGGGTACCGACGGCTAGTAAAACATAAACATGGCTGCTAAAAGAAATTGTTTTTTCGATCTTGCTTTTACAATCGAGAACGTAGATAAACTTTACATTGCAAAATTAATTGTTAAAAGGTCTGCTTAAAAAAGGGTACGCACTACAGTGAGGTAAATAAACCGGGAGTGATCTCCCCTAAACTTTCTCGAATATTCTTATATAAAATAACAGGGGATGGGAACTCGGGCTATAGACATGATTTTTAATCCATTTTAAATACTTAAAGTTTTTAAAATAGAATAAAATCTAGTAGAAAAAAGATTGCACACCAAGTGAACGCCAAATAAAAAAGTGCATAATAGTGCGCAATATTATTAGTACTTTAAAAATTTACATTAGTTTTTTGAGAAATCGGAAGTAGCGTAAATTAGTACTTCCGGGCAACGGAAATTACTCAAAATTTGACAGAAGGTAGAGAATTAGATCTTATACTTACATGTGAAATTTCATTTATCTATCTGAAATAGTACTCAAGTTATAGGCTTTTGAAAAATTCAAAGTAGAAAAAGTACCACTTCCGGTTATCGGAAATCGCTCAAAAGTTGAGACGGATCTACGATTTTGATAAAATACTTATATATGAAATTTCATCAACCTAGCTGTAACGGTACTCAAGTTATCGTGTTTACACACGGACAGACACACACACACACACAGACATACGGACAGAATTGCAAAGCCCAGTTTTTCAGACTGGATTACGCATAAAACCTCTTAATTTTGATTAATCTGGATTGATAATTTTTGCCCGATTAAAATAAGTCCTCTATACTTCGGATGTGATGAAGGACTGAGGTGTAATACGGTGAAAATTGTTAAAATTTCTATTGATTTTTGTGCACGATTACAATACTTTCTCTATACTTCGTATATACGAGAAAGTAAAAAAAAAGACGACGTTTATCCTGTTTAGTGCAATAGACAAAAACGAATTCCCCTTCACGCGCAAAAAAAAAAAAGACTGACAACGAATTCAGTGTATAAAATAAATAAAAGGCAGTATTTAAAATACCTAACACATTTCACTTGTTCAATCCCCGCTAGCTATGTAAATATTTTTTCCCAACACCAAAACAAAGTAATAATAAAATACTTAAAAAAAACTTTTTAAAAAACCACGTTTTTCTTGTGGACTAAAAAGTAGAAAATAACTATTTACATACATTTGATGACAAAAAACGTGGGTACGTTCACCATCAAATTTCCCGACCCATCTGCCCGACCCACGTTTTTTGTCATCAAATGTATGTAAATAGTTATTTTCTACTTTTTAGTCCACAAGAAAAACGTGGTTTTTTAAAAAGTTTTTTTTAAGTATTTTATTTTCTCCTTTTTAGTCCGTTGCTACACATGAAAAACGTGGTTTTTAAAAAAGTTTTTTTATATAGTTTATTTTCTACTTTATCTAATTACTTGATTAAGTATGAATTGACTAAGTGTTTATAAATACACGGACTAAAAAAATCTTGAGCGACCAGGATTCGAACCTGGGTTGTCGCGGCCACAACGAGAAGTACTAACCACTATACGATCACGGCCAGCGCGCTCACATCGATTGGGGCCGAAGTAACTGTGTCGATAAGCCTCCAGTCTTGTCGGTATCTTTAGAAATCATGTCCTCAATTTTATGGTCCTTGGGGCGTAATTAAATTAAGCTAATTACGGTCTCTAATTGCTAGTTTTTATGATTGCATCTGAAATTGTTAGGCGAAAGTAGCATGCATGCCAAATTTCAGGTCTATAGAGCAATCAGAAGTGGGCTAATTTTCGATGTCAATTTTAACAACAAACACACGCGAAGCTGAGTTAATAAAAACGTGTTAAAAATTAAATTCATTTTTTCCCGCCGATGCAATGTTGTTTATAAAGGGAAGTAATTGTGTTTCCTAATTTATCAAGGGACGTAAGAAGTGCTAAAGAACTAAA
Source organism: Physella acuta (assembly GCF_028476545.2). Classification (NCBI taxonomy): domain Eukaryota; kingdom Metazoa; phylum Mollusca; class Gastropoda; family Physidae; genus Physella; species Physella acuta. Next base: position 109,466 of record NW_026732217.1, on the reverse strand, counting down.
TGTAAATAATTTTTAGACACAATTAGAATTTTTGTGAAAGGTGATACATATTTTTTTAAAATTTTGTCTGATGGACATGCCGACAATTATCACACATATTTTGAAAAATGAAAGTTGTTTTATACCTTCAATGTTTATTTTTTTAAATAATTAATTTAGACGACGAGCACTTTAGACGATTAACACTATGACGATAAAGTCTATTAAATTCTTTTATACTTTCGGTATGCGCGGTCCGACACATAAAGAATTTAACTTTATACTAGAACAGGGGTCGGCAACCTGCGGCTCGCGAGCCGCATGCGGCTCTTTTGGTGTCCAGTTGCGGCTCTTCAGCTCCATGCACAAATATTAATAATTATTTTATTTTCAAAACTCATAAAAATATTAGTCTGCAACACTCGGTAATAAACGATATAACATAAGATATAAACAATAAACATCGACTATTATATTAGAATATTTAGTTACTCCCTATCTCAATGTACTTCCTATTACATTGTCCATTCCGAATTGAAACATTCATCTTTACAGTGGATATCACAAAGAAACTAAACCAGCTAAGTGTAAAACTGAAAGGAAAACTGAGCCTATGTCTTGCTTGAAGAAGTGATTTTTTTCGAAAAAAAAATACTTTTTTGTTGAATACATGGTGAGCGGTAAATTACTTAATTACGAAAAAATCTGAAAAAATATCGTTATGAAACCAATGCTACTATTCAATCACTTCAGCATTAATATAAGCAAAATGAAGGATGTTTTCACTGAGAGATTTGAGCAATTCAAAACAAATGCAAGTACTCTGACTTACATAGAAGATCCTCTCAACACAAATTCAAATGAGATTATCTCATGTATTCAAAGCTATTTATTTTAAATTATATATAAAGTATGATATTTGTTTAGGATTATATATATATATATATATATATATATATATATATATATATATATATATATATATATATATATAATCCTAAACAAATATACTATTGACATAAAAATGTTGGTGGCTCTTTAAAATCCGGGTAATGTTGTAAATTGTAACTTTTGGCTCTTTAGACTCAAAAGGTTGCCGACCCCTGTACTAGAATACCCGTCATCCGTTGGATAACTGTGGGTTTCGGGGGTCATCCATCAAAAAACATCACGTCTGTCACTCAGAGGCATAGCGACCCTTCCCGGCGCCCGGGGACAAACTTTTCGATTTTAACCCCCCCCCCCCCCCCAAGATTTCGATTTTCAACCCCCCCCCCCCTCAAACTTTTGATGAGCACCCCCCCCCCCCCCACTCAAACTTTCGATTTGAACCCCCCTCAACCTTTCAATTTATTTTTCCAAACCTATTTGGCGCCCCAACATATGTCCCCCGCCCGCCCCCCCCCTTCCCCCCTCCTCCACTTCCCCCGCCTCCCCTCCCCCCTCCCCCTCCCGCCCCCCCCCCCCCTCCTCGCTACGCTACTGCAGTGTCACTTATCGTCACAAAAAACAGACCCCACATTCAAAAATATGTTTTTTTATCTTTTAAAAACACCGAAAACACCGATTTCGGACTATCCCTTCATATACTGACGTCACATGTGACCTACTCAACTCTACTTCACCTGCCCAGTGTCCCGCCAAGTCTCAGTCAACATGTTTTTATCGTTTAAAAAACGATTCCAGCCGAGCATGTCTCTGACCACACTATCCTTTCATATGCTTAGGACAAAGAAACAGATGAACTCTACTTCACCTGCCCTGTATCCTGCCAAGTTCAGATAGGCAACTTTATCATTCACATCTAAAAAAAAAAAAAAAATGAAAAAAAAATATCATTGACATATTGGTCTAGAACCTGTGCCACCCGCATGAGAGCGGACCACGCTACCAACTTAGCTATTTACTCGTGACGCCACAAATGAATTTTTATACTATACTTTGAGTCTACTTATGCAACTTGATTTACGCGCATAGATCTAGATCTAAGTCTAGTAGTAGTAACTTTCAAATTAAATTGTATCTTAAATTAGCCAAACAAAGATTTATATAAAATAATTAAGGCCTGAAATAGATTCTAGATGTATTAAGGCCTGAAATAGATTCTAGATGTAGAATTTACATTAAGTCTAGATCTAGAATTTACATTGAGTCTAGTGACCTAGATCTAGGCTAGATCTAGAATCTACGCTAGATTCATAACTTTCCTTCGACAGCTGATCTTTAGAGCTAGAAAAATTTATTGTAAAACTAAATGAAAAAAGACAGTTGAAAATTGATATAAGTGTTGGAACGTAATAAATACAGCAAACGGACGTATTGTTAAAGTTATGGCCGACAGAAAATTAGATTTAGAACGCGTTAAACTTTTGAATGGGAACACAATTTTCTTCGATAGACGACGCAATTTTATTGTACTAAAGAGTAAACAAAAAACTGTGACGTCACGGTCCCGCCGAGTGTAGTGGTCGTTCTAAACTTTTAAAAAAAATAGGGTTACTCTACGTATGAATAAATCAATAAATTAATTAACGTCTTTAAATAAATGTGTGATTAACAGTCTGTCTTAAAACAAAAAAATGTCTCTACCTACATACTATTTTACAGCTCTCCACGATGAGTGCAACCATGCGCAATAGTCAATCAGCCAAAGAAAAAAACAAACAAAAAAACAAACAAACAAAAAAATAAATATTCAAACATGTAAACAAACTTGACTTTTAGTAGTATATAGATTAATAAAAATAAAAAAAATAAAAAATTAAAAAATTAGATTCGAGAAAGTATAGAGGAAATCACTCCCGGTGTATTTTTAAAGTGATTGAGCGCAGGTCATTCACCATAAAGTCCTTATCCTTGGGAGTTACTTCCCTTCAAACTTTTCTTATCCTTTCTGCATCCAACCATAGCGACAAAAATCTTTCTAAATTTAGAATTGAGCGTGACGTAGATGACGAAATTAACGGCGCTGTTGATATAGGACGTTGTCATGACAACCATGGTGTACATCAAGTTCACATAAATGTCCTCGAACGGCTGGCTGGAGATGGCGTACGGGAAACGGATAACTTGCGTCACCACGAACACACCGCACACGGACATCAACGTCCTCGTCGTTCGTGACGTCGAGGAAGACGCCGATGACGTCATGTGACGTCGATTTCGTTGGATGAGCTTGATTTTCACGAGGATAACGCAAGACCCGACGGTGATGATAGCCAGTGACACGCCGCAACCGATCCAGGTCACAGCCATATCCAGAAACATTTCAAAGTCGTCGTATCGAACGACGCTACCACAAAGACAAACTTGGTATTTAGAAGAAAACCCGAAAACAAAATACAGTTTTCGCATTAAAATTACCGTTTGGGCAAAGTAAACAGCAGAGACGGTCGCCACGACCAACCAAGCACGTGTGCATGTTATAAGTGTTTTAAATTTCAGCGGGGAAAAAATGGCGACCAGTCTCTCTATGGTGATGACGACACACAGTGTTGAGGTAATGTTGACGCCAAAGGTAAACAACCCGATGATCACACGGTTTATATTTAGAATGATCTCCCCTTGCCACTTCCGATGACAGTCGTACTCTATGAACGAACTACCCAGCGGGATTGACTTCGGTAATTGAGACAAGATGGTGGCCACGTCGAGGCTATCGACTAGGGTGCAGACATCCGCTATAGCCAAGGCGAAGAGGAATATGTTGGAAGGTTTGTCCAGCCCGTCGCGGTTGAGAATGAGACAGTTGACGATGTTGCCCAGAATTCCTAGCGCGCCTATAACGGGGTTGATGATCAGCGTCATATACCAGTTCATGGCTATGAGCGCTGCTCTGCTGGGCGACACTGGGCTGGGTGGAGCAGATGGAGAGTAGGACGTCCAGTTTGTGTTTTCTGTTGTAAAGTTTGAGTTGTTGGGTTCAGTTTTCGGCAAAGTTGAGTTGTATTTTGTAGATTCCCACTGGGACGAAAAAGTTGTCGTTTGTGGATTTACATCAGCTCGTGAGATAAAAGTGGTATTTTCTTTTTCCAGTGAAAAATTGCTAAACATGATATTTAGTTCATCAAATGAAATATTAGTTAAAGTGGTATCTGGTTCGCCCGATGAAGTATTACTAAAAGTGGAATTTAGTTCGTCCAATGAAGTACTACTCAAAGTAGCTATTCCCTCACCAATGTTCGATACTTGAACATTCAATGTGTTTTTTTCATCACCTGCTTCAGATACATTCTTTAGAGAAGTTTCAGGTAGGTCCAACTCAACAGCCGAAGTCTCGATTTGATGACCGGAGATCGTTTGCTTCTCTGTGACCTGTCGTCTGCTTCTTATCAACGGCCCTGACCTCGCAAGCGGCATGTCGCAAGGCACGGCTAAATTTAAAACCGGATATCCTACCGAACATATATTAGTGGAGCTGACCGCTCTAAAGTTTGGTTTTGGGGGTAGTAGGCCAGCGCGCATGCGTGGAGAGGTTGAAAGCAAAAATAGGACTAAGATTTGTATGCTATCCAAACACCTAGCCATTGTTTATGTTATGGTTTCAGGTACTGGTTACTGAATGCATTGAAATATTTATTCTCCGATAACAAATATATTATTAGATTTTAAAGCGATGTTATTTTAGTAGTATTAATATACATATTAATTTGTGGTTCGGAGGTAGAGACGGTAACTGTGTCAAAAGAGAAACGGATCAAATCGTCTAGATTATTCCTCGTCCTCAAGCTTGCCTTATAGATGCGGTTCTAATTTTTTTCCGATTAATAAATTTACTAAAACTAATTTAAGACATTAATTAATAACTAGAGATCCTCAGTGATAAATTGATTCAAACTAATATAAGATCTTTAGATTAGTTATTTGATGAATTTGGTAACACACTAGTTTTTAGAGTTATGTCCCCTTCACACACACAAACACGCGTTACCTGCCGATGAAAGGAATTGACTATCAATTTTTTAATCAGATAATATGAGAAGCCAGTGTATACAAACTAGGTGTATACGAACATCGTAGAAAGCGATCAATGGTGTTACCAGAGACACCATACAAGTGGTGTTACTGGCTGATGAGTGAAGCTGGTTACACCAATAACGTGGTGGTTTTAGCCGTTTATTGAAACTGCTGTGTAGCTTTCTATCCCGTCAACGTTGTAATGGTAGACGGCGTTGGTGGCTGATGTTTGTAGTTGTTTATTGAAACTGTTCTGTGGCTTTCTATGCCGTCAACGTTAAAGTTGTAGATGGTGTTGATATCTAGTAACACCATCAGCGTAGTAGTTGTAGCCGGTTTTGGTCACTGGAAATGAAAAACCAAACGAACGTAGTATTTGTTCTCACGCCTTGGTATCCTGATTTTTATTTTATAAGCAAATAAAACCAAGGTTAACTTATTTGATTTTCGTTTTTGTTTCACCCCGGAGCGACGTGGCGTGATAGGTTTAATTAGTTAAATTACTTAATCAATGTCTTTGTGACTTAGGAAGATTTCAATTCATCATGATGAATTTTAGATGTAAATTTGTTTTGTAATCAGGGACCTCCCATCTTTTAGTTATTTTTTTCACCAGGCCCTGTGATTTTAAAACAATTATTACATTTTGTTTGGGATTCAGCTCAGAGCTTTGAGTTTATTTCGTTTGTGATTGGATGAGGTAGTCACGTGGTGTTTACAAATGTTATCAATAGGAACTTTCTCAAACATTAGCTCGGCTTTGCAAATCTTTTTTTTTTCTAACTCTAGCTGAACCTTAACCCAACCCGATGTTCGTCCAACTATCAACCATAACAAAGACAAAAAAAATGCGGAAAAACCAAAATCTAAATTTAATTATTGATAATTTAAACTTTCAAATTGAAAAAGAGAAACAACAGTGTAAACTTTTTATAAGAGAAACTATTCTAGTAGCTTCTATTTGACAAACAAACATGATTCTCGCTTGAAGTTGAAGGGTGTTAATTTTAGTTTAAATTTTTATGGGAGGTGACTGCGTAAAGGTAAATAGTAAAATACTAATTCAGTTGCTTCCCTTTATCGGATCAAATTTTTTTTTAAAGAAATTTTTATTTCAATGTAGGCTACTTATCTAGTTTTTTTTTTTAAAGACATACGTTTAATTAATTAATCAAATGTCCCTTAACACCTATTGGGGTGTTAGCGCACCATTTAAGATTTTCTCATAATTTTCTGTCATCTGTCTTGGTCTTCTGCTGTTATGTTCTGAAACGGACAGCCTCGTCCAAACTATGATGTCCCGTATGCTTTGATGTCTTTGCCTTCCCCTTCTTTACACTCATTGACAAGGGTCTTGTTTCGATTGGCATGCCCATACCATCTCAGCTACCTTATTTCGACAATGCTTAGTCGATTCTCAAACGTACTCATCGCGGGCTTCTTCATTAGTTATGTAACGCGTGAGTTTGAGATCCCGAGGGAGTCTGCGTAGCCCATCTCACTTCAAAGGCCTGAATTCTCCTCTGGAGGTCTGGGTTGAGGGTCTATGCCTCGTACTATTCGGGAAGACAGGAATTACGTACCCTCGACTGGTGCACTGTTAAATGCGTATTGTCTGTACTGCAGTTAATTCCATTCTTACGTGTAATGTGTTTGTTAATTTTTCTTTATTTTTGGAACTCTCAGACGCATTTCAGATCCACTATCTCATAGGATCGGCTTGATGGTTTTGCTCTACATGCGGTCGAAATCGAATGTGAAAACCAAATGTATATTGGATACATGATACATATACTTTTGAATTGTTACGTTGGAACAACAAAACGATCAACTTAAATAATATCTCGTAACGCCAATTTTCCTAAGTCCGGAATATAAATCTAACGATATATATATATATATATATATATATATATATATATATATATATATATATATATATATATATATATATATATATATATATATATATATATATATATATTAATAAGGTACCGATTACATTTATATTAGGTATCATTAACATGTTACTAATTTCTTTAATTAACCTCAGCATTTTTTATTTCTTATGTCTCTGTTAATTAATAGAGGTCAAAAATTTAATACCAGAGGCAGCCAAGCCAGCCGGTGTAAACTGTAATTATTTAAGTTCCACTATTTCACTGGTTAGAAAAATACTTGCATTTCATTATGACCCATGAATGGGTGTATGGTATCGCGTTTTTTATTTTATTATAATTACTATTTCATTAAGGATTAGGGCCAAGGTCAGGGAAGTGGCTAAGGTACTGTTTCATAAATTTGCAAAGTTTTCAAACAAATAATAGTTGTAGAAATAACCTTTTACGGCTCATAAATTATAACCTCCCAATATCATGCATAAATGACCCCCCCCCCTCCACACGAAACAGACCCCCCCCCCCCCAGTTCATCTCCACTCCCCACCCATCCACCACCACCTGCCTTTCTCTTACACCGGTCACACGTCGACTTGTTGATCATTACAGATATTAATAACCCCGGGCTTTATTAGCGGGCATACAGAGCTGATACGACACCGCAACAGGACCATTTGTTGTGGTAACCGAGCGGGCTCGGAGTGTTGAGCAACATTAGCAAGGCCAGTCACACATTCTCTGGCAGGTGAGGCCTTGTGACACTAATTGATGAATTCACGGTGTGATGACGCGCCTGCACGTGAGATGGTGCTCACTTGGTGAACTTTAGCATGCTGGGTTTAGACTCCAGCTGAGAGGAATTTTTTTTTGTTGGAAACTTTTAAAGTGCTTGAACGAAGGGTAGTCTATTTCTTTGATAATATTCTGCCAGCATTTAAAAAAAAAAAAAACTCTTACATTTCAGACAGAATTCAACTTTTAAAAAGGTACAGCTGAATATTGAACTTTTACATTTTCAGCCAAAAAATAAAATAAAAAAATAAACTTAAATTTCAGCCAACAAAGCTTTTATATTTCAGCCATAGTTAATTATCATTGTATATGTTAGCCGAAAAGCCAAAGTTAAGCATTTACATTTCAGATTTTTCTTTTGGGGACGGGGGGGGGGGGGGGGGGGAGGGGGGAGGAGGGGCGGTTGAGCTCTTATAAATTTCGGTGTGAAGTTGACCGACTTAAAATTTCCGGGGGGGGGGGGGGGCGGTGCCACCTCCTAAAGAAACGCATAAAAGAACCTCTTGAAACATGGTTCTATTTGTGGTAGAGCTGTGACCCCCCCCCCCCCCCCCCAACCCCTTTTCTCTCGATTACAGTGACCCCCCCCCCCCCCACATATCACAATATATAACAAATGATGATCTTATGATTGGAACCTCTTCACGCCTCCACCCAAAACATTAGATTGGCGTTGTCACAAGATACACTTACATTTGATCATGCAGATTGTAGACCGTACAGTATGTAGAGATGTACATAGGGGCTACACATTTTGGCGCGCGGGTAGTGAAGGGGTGGGGGATTCTTAGAAGCACCATCAATAATTAGTCCCTCAACTTTAACCCACATCTGTATTACTTAGTGGTCGAGTAGTAGAGCGCACAAGAGTTTTGAGTTCAGTTCTTGGGCTTGAGCATACTCAGCTTAAATGGGTACCTGACTATAGTCGGGAAAAGTAACGGCGCTTAGTGCTAATACTTCCTTTCGATATGTCAAATTCAGAAAACCATGTGCACTCTACTTCATCTGCTTAATGGAACTCTGGTCTCCACGGTTACCGATTGTTATCTGCGTTTTTTTTTATTATGGGGTCGTCCATAAATGGCGTCACACTCGTTGGGGGGGGGGGGAGGGAGAGGGGTGGGGTTCCTAATTTTGTGACGGTGTGTGTGAGGGGAGAGTTGGTGTAACGTCCACACTTTTGCATTATAAAAAAAACGAATTGGAGCCGTTATTTCGCGTTATAGAAAACTGTTTTAATAAATTGGAATTGGAATTGATTTAAATACTCCATATAGACAGAGTTCGGACAAGATTTTGGAAAAATATCGTATTTTAAGAAAAATTTAACTACAATTTTGAGGGGGGGGGGGGCTGTAGGCTGAGGTGGGACGTCATTTGGGGGGGGGGTCTGGCTTTTTGTGACGATGTGTGACGGAGAGGAGGAGGGGGGGGAATCGTCAAAAAAGCGTGACGTCATTTATGGATGACCCCTATAGCTGGTGTATAACATTTTGAGATACCATTATGTATAGGTATATAACCATTTTTATGACATTTACATCACCATTCAATATCATCAACGTACACTATATTTTTGTTTTTAAAAGAGAGAGTAATGCCCCTTGGTTGACCCGGATCTTGATGAACGAGAGCCAGACCCGGCAGATTGCGTCGCTCACGTTTTCTCACGTCTGCCACACGGTGACGCAATGCACGTGCAGCTGTCGGGATGATGACGTTTTGTCAGGGGCAGGTAACTCCGGAGGATGGGGTTACTTCTCCTGGCAGGAATTATGGGATAAGTGCCACGTCTCACGACGAAAATGTTTCATAACGGATAAACGTCAGATAGTCGACGGGCAAAAAGACAGGGAACGAGGTGGCGGAATTAGAAGTCAAGAGCGGACAAGACCAAAATCTAGGGCAGTTTTCATAAACTTGAGTCAGTGGCGTACGCAAGGGGGGGTGTTAGCGGGGGGGGGGGGGGTTATAACATATTACAATGAAATTTACATAATTTATATAGAAAATATATACTTTTAACAGTGTCCGCCCCCCCCCCCCCCCCCGAAGAAAGTCTACAAATTTATCTACTCAACATTACATTCTATCTACAGACAACTGTGACATTAACTGGGTACTACTGGAATAGTCGGGGTCCTGTTTGGATAATGAGGTCCTACTGCGATACTATAGTCCTACCAGTGTTTCTTCCAGACTTTTTTCTCCGGGGGTGGGCACTTGCAATTTTCGGGGGGGGGGGGGGGGCGGACACGGTTAAAAGTATATATTTTCTCTATAAATTCCATTCGTTTGGGGGGGGGGGGGTTAGACTTTCTTCGGGGGGGGGGAGGCGGCCCCCGAAGAGATGCCTTGAAGAAACTCTGCGTCCTACTGGCATAATAGATCTCTTCTGGGCAGAGGCGTAGCGAGGGGGGAGCGGGGGGTGCGGACTGCACCGGGTGACACCATTTAGGGGGGGGGGGTGACACCAAGGCAAAAAAAAATAGTAAAATATATAGAGAAAAACTTGACGGGAGTGTGGAAATCGAAAGTTCGAGGGGGTGCAAATCGAAAATGTGAGAGGGGGGGGGGGGGTGCAAATCGAAAATTTGAAAGTTTGTTCCCGGGAAGAGTCGCTATGCCTCTGAGGGGGGTGGGGGGGACACCATTATGTGCCGCACTGGGTGACACCCGACCTCGCTACGCCACTGCTTCTGGGATAATGGGGTCCTACTGTGATTCTACCCGGATACTGTAGTCTTAGAGGGTTACCTGAGTTTTACTGGCCTACTGACGTCCTACATGGTTGGTTAGAAAAGCGCTTGCTTGCTAACCCGAAAGTTTCGAGTTCGAATCTCGGAATCAAGTCCGTAGGACGTCATGAGTCCATCCAGCTCTGTTGGGTACTTGGCAATACCCCGAGACCCCCGAATTTCTAGGGGTCTCCCATTTTCTTTGTTACATACCATGTGGAGCGAGGAAGGCTGGAGCCTATTAGACGGGAGCGAATATGCCGGGACCTTTTTGCGTGGTTATTTTAAATTGGTCATTTTGTTTGGAGGATTTGTCGGGGTCGTTTTGTTTCGGGCCCTTTTGACAGTGCGCTTTTACAAACTATAGTAAATTTAAATTTACTACATACTCTTGTTTCTGTTAGGCCCAGTTATGTGATCGTTTATATGTTTCATTTACCAGCTGTTTTATTTTATAAACAAGGGTCACCAAAATGTGAGTTGCTCCCCATGAAACGACCCCCCCGCCCGCCCAACTGGACTCTGTCATCACTTTCTAGTTGGACTTTGTTTATTTAAAGCGATGCTCTCTTAAAACAATGGCACTTTTTTTTTTATTTTCAGGTACACAGATGGGTGATGAACCGGTTGTAGAATTTAAAAAATACTCACCGAATCTTATCAAAACAGACTAGAAAAATATGACGTCGACACGTGTGTTTATTATTGATGGGCCTAATCACTAACAAAACAATGATGGGCTAGTGATAGACTAAGACCTATAGGGCTTAGTGATATTTTTAGGCCTATTTATTATTTCGCTAGATCTACACATATTTAATGACTGTTCACAAAATATAATGGAGGCTAATACAAAGGACTAGAACTATTTGAAGTGAACGTTCTGATAATAACTAGGTTTTTAATACCAAATGTATAAGAATTAAAACCGAACCTAGACGCCGAACGGGAGCAACAAGGTGTGATTTTTCTGAAAATTATAGAAAATGAAATTGTAAATCCTAAGCTGGTTGACATTGTTATATTTAGGGGAAGCTGAACGTGAAGCCACTAAGTCTATTATCAATTTAATTTTCCAAACGATTTTTTATTTCTTGTTTACTAGTTGAATGTTTTTTTTAATGTTCAAACCATATGCTTATTTTTGTTTTAAATTTTAAGAAAAAAAAGAGAAAGAAAAAAAGAAAACAAAAGAGAAAGAAAAAAAGGGGGTTTGTATAAGAAAATATAACGTACAGTGCTAACTGCAGCTGTCATCGCTTCATGTCTAACACTGTTTATATAAAGAGAGCCCTCCCTAAAATAATAAAACATGACGTATCGCTGTATTGAAATAAATGTTTCTTCGATTTACATTCCGTAGGCTATAAAACCGGACCAATCAGTAAATTACATCAGGTTAGGCCTACTATTAGCATGAGTTAAGTGAACTAATCTCACACAAAAATAGCTAGGCCCTATGACAATCATGTGTCTTTAATTGGATATAGAATCTAGATCTAGAGAAACAGAGCTATTACTCTATCCTCACTTGTTTACACAAGTAAATCTACCAAAAAAGGTAAGGTGTGGAGCAAATTTTCCAAAATTTGTTGTCTGAACCAAGATTTATTTTTTGGAAAAATTAAATTATAATCTAGACCTCTTAATACAATTTAAGAGTCACTGTAGATGTAATTTCATGGGGGTGTCGCCGGATTAAGGTGGATTTTTAAAAAATTAATCATGTATAAATGTATAGTTGTGTTTGAATATTATTTTCCTGCAAGTTTTGCCATTCAAGCAGTTTAAAAAATTACTAGATCTAGATCTAGACTAGATCTAGATCTAGATCTATTAGTATCTTATACTTACACTGCATTTGTTTTAAAAAATACATCATACCTAAACTACTTTTGTGTGATAGTACACAATTAGAGATGTGAGACTAATTTTGAGTTTCTGAAAATTTAAATCTTTTGCTTACCTTTTCATGAATGTCTTACATACAACCGTCATTGATGATCCATGAAGTTTTGATATGTTTAAATACGCATTGTTTTTAAAGCTGCTCACTTTCGAAAATAATTAGGTACTTTATTTTTCCTCATGATACTTTCAACTTTCTCTAACAGATATATATAAAGATGTCAACATTAGAGTTCACGAACTGGTGAACATTATGAGAGTTCCTCTCCCACCCCCCACCCCCCTCTTTCGACTTGAACCCTACTCATGGCACTATACTTTTACGTCACGGCACAACAGTAGTGATAGGACAGGAGTAAAGAAGTGTCGTATCCGATGGGGTTTAGCAAAATAAGTGTTCACAAAAATAAGGTTGAGGGCAACATATTTTATATTATATAGACTTCTACATTGTAATACATTAGGGGATAAGTGCCTTGTTGGGAAATAATCATCATCATAATCCTCATCAAGATCAACACGATCATCATCATGTTTATCATCATCTTCATCTTCATCTTCATCTTCATCTTCATCTTCATCTTCACCTTCACCTTCACCTTCACCTTCACCTTCACCTTCATCTTCATCTTCATCTTCATCTTCATCTTCATCTTCATCTTCATCTTCATCTTCATCTTCATCTGCATCTGCATCTGCATCTGCATCTTCATCTTCATCTTCATCTTCATCTTCATCCTCATCCTCATCAACCTCCTCCTCATCATCATCGTCATCATCATCATCATCATCTTTTCCCGTTCGTGGCCAAGACACATGTGGCAGAACAAGTAGAGTTCTTCTGTTTCAGAGACCTCGTCATTATGAAGGATTAGTGTGGTCAGCACAAATCCCTAGCCACCTTTGTTTTCCCTAACGTGAGTTAGGTAGGCCTACTCATCAGAGCTGGGTGGACTTCAAGACTTTCGTGTCAGCAGTCTAGCTCTCTACCGATAGGCCACGCCGTCCCACTGAGAACTAATATTGCCAACAAAATGAGACAAACGCCGATATATATATATATATTATATATATATATATATATATATATATATATATATATGTGACGAGCGAACATTTATCCTGCCGACAACGCCAATTGTAACGAGCCAACAGTTACCATGCTCGCAACGCCACATGTAATGAGACCTAATTGCCTGTAGTGCCACGTGTTAACGAGTTTAACCACTCATTCTAGACAACATTGACCACAGTATAGATACTCAAGATGCAGGTTCGCTATTGATCCTTTATTACATGAATCAAGAAATGCTTCATAATAACACAATAAATCAACAGGAATGCTTCTCAATAATAGTCTGAATCAACTGACCCCTAACAGTCCTTCACTAGGCTTTATATAACTGAATCCACATGTCTATAATCCTCCTTAACACAATACGGCTAACCCGTTCTATAACCGACTTGACATAGTCACACAGACTGACTGATCTAAGCGAGCGATGAAGATGGAAGAGAGCTCGCTGAAACGGGAAGAGAGAGAAGGAGTCCTGCCGTGCCCTCCTATTTATGCCTTGTATCCGTACTCGTCTCTGTACTTGTATTCCTCCGTAATCGATACTTGTACTCGATCTCCGACCACCAGTTGCGTAGTTCAAACGTACAGACCGTAAAATAACATCTGCGTCCTATCCATCAAAGCCGACAGGCCGTCTGAATACCGTTTCCCAAAATAGCACGCGCCGGCTTTGAGGTTGTTATCAGCCCGACCCAATAAGCCACCTGTTATCGGTTGCATCAGACCAACACTGTGTCTCGGCTTCTCGTTCGTTATCATTTGTAACTGGTAGTTAGGCCTACCCCAGTTACATCCACCCCTGCTTTTTTTGTGTGTTTTCAACCACAAACAACGCCTGGCAGGTGCACTCCTCTAAAGTCAATCGCACAGTCGTAAAAAAAAATCTATTGTTCTACTCACTGTCCACGACGTTCCATTCGTATACGATTGACAGTTCTACCTATTTCACATATCAACTGTGTCTACATCATCTTCCTGAGACACAAAACAGTTCTAGAATTCACATCCACCCTTTCCATTTGGTGCCTTCACCAGTTCACTTCTATAGCTCTTTGAACAGTCTGTTTTCATACCAGCGCGACCAAGAAAGAATTGATGGTTGCTGACAAAAAATTTCGTATTCCTTCTGTTCCTTAAACTTCTCCGCGGACCACTTATCTGATGGTCTACTGTCTCTCTGCTTCTGGAGGGACCGGGATCCTCATTGTTGCCGGTATCCTCCCCTTGCGTATCGCTGTTGTTCTGTTGATGGTGATATGGTTCCGGAATGGGTATGTGAATTTCCGTTATAACTTCCGGTTCCCTAATTGTCTTGGGTTTCTGTGTGTGTAACTGCTCTTCTTGCCTATTCCAATATTTCTTTAATTGAGCAATATTCGCCCACCGATCCGGTTTGGCGTGATCGATGGGTCTTATCTTAAAGGGGCCACCTGCTGCTTTAGGCATCTCCACGACTTGCCATATCTCCTGTCCCCAGAGATCGTGGATTTTGTTTCTGCCTAACGGGTGGCTACGCAGTAATACCCTGTCATTCAGTTTGAGTGGCGGGTCCTTCGTCTGTATCGGCGGTTCCCTTCGCCGAGATTCATGTTCTAGTCTTTCCTGTACTACCCTGTACATTTCTCTAATTCTTCTCATATGTTCATTCACATATTCCAGTGCGGTGTATGAGCCAGTCATACTCTCCCTTTTTCCTAGGAACAAATCAAGAGGGAGTCGAGCCTCTCGTCCGAACAGCAACATGTATGGCGAAAAGCCGGTTGTGGCATGTGGTGTGCAGTTGTATAGATATACCAACTCTGGGAGAAAATCAGGCCAACGTTTTTTCTGTTCAGGTTCTAGCGTACGCAGCAAATCATGCATGCTGCGGTTGAACCGTTCACACTGTCCGTTTCCTTTCGGATTAAATGTGGTTGTTCTAGATTTGTTGATCCCGTAGTGGCTGCACAGTTGGCTAATTACTTCTGACTCGAAAGCCCTTCCTTGGTCAGAGTGTAATTGTCTTGGTATGCCATATTTGATGAACCAATGTTGTAATAAGACCTTTGCCACTGTTTTGGCGGTCTGATCTCGCGTGGGCACCGCCACCGTCCATTTGGTGAATACATCAGTCATTACCAACACATGTTCCGTCCCATCCGATGATTGCTCCAACGACGTAAAGTCCATAGCCACAATCTCTAGTGGTTTTGTCGCTAGTAGGTGTCCTGATGGCTGTCTCATTTTGACAACTGGCATTTTCGCATGCTGACACCTCACACAAGCCTCACAATGGCGTTTGACCTCCATTTCCATATTGGGCCAGTAACACCTCCGTCGTAATATTTTGTGGGTTCTGTCCTGACCCTGGTGTCCTGCCCTGTCATGTGCCAACCTTAGCACTTCTCCTCGTAATTGTCCCGGCACCACCACCTGGTGTATTGTGCCATCAATTTGGTCATGAATTCTCCGCATGAGAACACCATCCTTTATACTGAGACGGTTCCACTGACTCAGTATTTTCTTTGTTTCTCGACCAAATTGTTCTCTTTCCCTTCTTCCTGGGAATTTTTGTTCCTGGACGTGTTTCAATAGCGGTTGTAAGCCACTATCCGTTCTCTGGGCATCTCTTATCTTTTGGTGATTAAGGCAATTAAAATCACTACTGTCCATATGTTCGGGTTCCGTGGATATGTGCTCCACCCCGGTCTGCCCGTTTTGCATCACTTGTACCCCATGAGGGATATCTGTTGACGCTCTGACCTCACATATTCCTGTCAGTGTTTCTTCCTCATCACCCGGTCTCTCGTAAGGATTCCTTGATAAAGCGTCCGCATTGCCATTGGACCGCCCCGGGCGATGTTTTCTCTCTAGGTCAACGAGTGCCAATTCTGCTGCCCATCGCTGTTCGATGGATCCCAGCCTTGCTGTAATTTGAAGTTCTTTTTCAATATCTGATAATTTTTCTTCAAGTCTTGTTTGAGACTCTTTCATTCCTTCTAGTTTGCCAACACTGTTCTGTTGTCTAATATTTTTATTTACTTCTTCCGATAACAGACACTTTAAAGATGAACATTTCTCCTGTGCTTTTGATTTGCATGAACTTTTCCTATCCAGTTTCCTGGTTAGACTTTGAATTCCTTTATTAAGTCTACCAATTTTCTTCTTATCATCATTTTTCTCTACCAACAAATTGTTCACTTGACACTTTTCAACATTCAAGTTCATTTCACAGTTCATTTTTTTCATTAGTTGTGTTTTACCTTTCTTTTTCTCCTTACTGTGTTTCTTTGTCATTTTGTTTACCAAGTCATTACCTCGCCGCTCTGTAGCCTTGACCTGCCTTACAGAGGGCGATCGTTTCACCGGACAGTACCGTGCCATATGTCCGGGTTGTGAACAAGACAAACAAATTGGTCTACCGTCTGCCGTCCATTGGCGTGATGGCTTGGCAGGACGCGGCCGTCCAACCCGTCCCTGTTTTGTCCCGTTCTTTTCCTGATTCTCAGCTGTTGACCTGCTTTCCAACCACTTCAAGCGTTGGTCAACCTTCTCTAGGTGGGCCAACAGTTGAGCCATCATGGTCTCCATCGTGTCGGCCCCTGTGGGTGGGGATTGTCTCTGTTCAGGCACAGAGACTTTGTCCACCGAACAGTTCGATTGGTCCTCATCCTCGGACCTGCGGATCGCTGAGTTCCTGACCTGAAGGAAGGTCAACTGCTGGTCTCTGTGGACCTCCTCTTTCAACTCTCTCCTTAAGATCGGGGTTGCTAGCCCCTCGATGAAATGGTCCCTCAGTAGGCGTACATCAATGTCCGGTGATTTGCCCTTTACCAAATCAAAGGCCCTGTTCATCCTGTGTGAGTACTCCATCACACTCTCCGCCATTCTCTGCTTTAAG
Organism: Physella acuta; assembly: GCF_028476545.2. Lineage (NCBI taxonomy): Eukaryota > Metazoa > Mollusca > Gastropoda > Physidae > Physella > Physella acuta. The sequence goes on along the minus strand of NW_026732217.1, from coordinate 92,234 downwards.
CCCACGAATCCCGATAGCAGTTGCACTCCCGACCGTCTCTCCCCAAAGGTCTCCATAATCAGATCCAGCACCTTATCTGGATCTGATTGGACGGTCCTATCGTGGCACTTAACCTCTGCCCTGACCGTTTCACCTATACTGCCCATCAGCAGTCTTAATCTTTCCTCTGGTGACATATGTCTCGAGGCCCAGGCCGCTTTGACCTCTTCACTGAACCTGTTGGTTAAAGTTGGGTCTCCGTCCCCGTAAAATTTGTTAATATGGGACTCTCTGGGTAGGACCACTATATGGGTCTGCTTCTCGTCCAGAGTAGACATTTTCTTCCTTAAGTACTAAAAAAAGAGTTCTTTCTTACCGTGTGGGTATGAAAAATTTTTCCTCGTTCCTCAATTTTCACAGTTCCTGAATGTCCGAATTCACACACACACTAAACACAGTTATGCACAAGGTTGACTATAGGTGCCTTAAACGGCAAGTCTAGTTGAATTCATCCTGATCGCAGCGCCAATTGTGACGAGCGAACATTTATCCTGCCGACAACGCCAATTGTAACGAGCCAACAGTTACCATGCTCGCAACGCCACATGTAATGAGACCTAATTGCCTGTAGTGCCACGTGTTAACGAGTTTAACCACTCATTCTAGACAACATTGACCACAGTATAGATACTCAAGATGCAGGTTCGCTATTGATCCTTTATTACATGAATCAAGAAATGCTTCATAATAACACAATAAATCAACAGGAATGCTTCTCAATAATAGTCTGAATCAACTGACCCCTAACAGTCCTTCACTAGGCTTTATATAACTGAATCCACATGTCTATAATCCTCCTTAACACAATACGGCTAACCCGTTCTATAACCGACTTGACATAGTCACACAGACTGACTGATCTAAGCGAGCGATGAAGATGGAAGAGAGCTCGCTGAAACGGGAAGAGAGAGAAGGAGTCCTGCCGTGCCCTCCTATTTATGCCTTGTATCCGTACTCGTCTCTGTACTTGTATTCCTCCGTAATCGATACTTGTACTCGATCTCCGACCACCAGTTGCGTAGTTCAAACGTACAGACCGTAAAATAACATCTGCGTCCTATCCATCAAAGCCGACAGGCCGTCTGAATACCGTTTCCCAAAATAGCACGCGCCGGCTTTGAGGTTGTTATCAGCCCGACCCAATAAGCCACCTGTTATCGGTTGCATCAGACCAACACTGTGTCTCGGCTTCTCGTTCGTTATCATTTGTAACTGGTAGTTAGGCCTACCCCAGTTACATATATATATATATATATATATATATATATATATATATATATATATATATATATAGATCTATATATATATATATATATATATATATATATATATATATATATATATATATATATATATATATATATATATATATATATATATAATATATATATATATATATATATATATATATATATATATATATATATATATATATATATATATAAACTTTTCTCGTTCGTGTCCATGTGCTTCAGAGACCTCGGCCTATGAGGGTAAAGTGTTGTCAGTACTATGCTCAGACGCCTTTGTTTCCTTAACGTGATTTAGGTACCTAAGGTACCCATCATCATCAGAGCATATATAAATATGGGCCCCCCAAAAACGTTTTCACCGGGGGCCTCACATAGACTTAATCAGCCCTCCTTCCCCCCCCCCCCCCCCCCCCCCCTCCTCCCGCGACTACACTATCCCTTTATTTGATGATAATAACTTTACTTATTCACAATAACAGTAGGGGAGGGTGGCATTGTGGATATTTATGCGATGTCAATATTGTGTGGGGGAGTGTATAGGTGTGTTCGTGTGTGTGTGTGGGGGGGGGGGGAGATAAGGAAGACAAGGAATTCAGAAGTTTATCAACACTGTTCAAATGGTTTTTTTTCTACTGTAGGCCTGGCATATAATTGAATTGTTTTAGCTATGTTTTGATGAGTGTGTAATTGTGTGTGTTGAATTATGAGTTGTAATCAATGTGTGTTTGTTTAAATCTAGCAATAAAGTTGTACTCGAAGCATTTACAACACAAAAAAAATTATTGAATTATTGAATTCATGTAATCTTTTCCTGCTTTTCCCCTAGACACATGGGGCAGAAGAAGTAGATTTAATCTGTAATCTGTTTCAATGACTGGCGAATTATTGAATAAATTGCAAAAAATTTATAAACAACTTTATTTTCAAATAAGATTGAATCCGTGTCAGCATTTTGTTTTTTTTAACAACACACTTTCCTATTAACCTAACATACAAAACACAACTAAGCTAATTTAACCTTAAAAAAAAAAAAAAAAAAAACTAATTTGACCCATGCCAAAATTCTCATGCGCTTTTGACCATGAAGGCCATCATCTTAATGGCCATTAGTTTCCATCCGTGGCATATTTCAAAAAGCAGAGACCGAGGCCATCAAACTGTCACGAGTCAAACCAAGCTTCTCACGGTGTCTGACCCGTCAACCGGAACAGCTTCACCCAAACCCACAGTACTGATCTAACCACCCGAACAAAACCACCGCACATTAGATCAGTGTGGATCGGTGTGTAGCGAGGCCCAGCCTCCACCTGTCGCTGTGTCCTCGCGTGGCAGTCTATGACCTCGTTTTGGACGGTTTTGAAATTTTATAAAAAAAAAAAAACGGGGTGGGAATTGTGAAACACAATGGCTGCCACTTGTTGTAAACACAGTCGTCGGGTGGCGGTGAGCTGTACTCAAGCGGGTTGACATTGGTCGTGTTTATGTGATCTCGCTGGTGGCAAAACATGGAGGTTTTATCTGAGGCCTTTGTAGTATAAAGAGGATACCGTTGGCTCGGTTGTTCTCGTATCTTCTGGTTTGGTTTAGGCATAACGTTTAGGATAGTAGCAGTGTTTCTTCCAGACTTTTTTTTCTCCGGGGGGGGGGGGGGGGGGGGGGGGGCGGACACTGGTAAAAGAATTTATTTTCTATTTAAATTCCATTTCGTTGCGGGGGGGGGGGTAGAATTTCTTGGGGGAGGGGGGATGCCTGGAAGAAACTCTGGTTTAGTAGTTAGGGTTGTGTTTAGGTTTGTGTCTGATTATGCACACCAAACGATACCAGGGGTTGTTCATAAATGACGTTACAATCCTAGAGGGAGGGGGTCGGAATTTTGGGGCAAGGTGTGACGAGTTGGGGTGGGGGTGGGTTTTTTGTGACGATGTGTTACGATGAAGAGTTGGGAAGGAAAAAATGTTCGAAAGATAGATGACGTCATTTATGGAGGACCGCTTATGGGAAGGGTACTTTTATATCAGTTATCCGGCATCGTTTTCATTTAGCTAACGCAAACAGAATGAAAAAAAACTATCATTGTTTTAGTACCGGCAAAAACTGTATTTTTTGTTGTTGTTGTTTAAAATGAGTTTTCAAACGCTTATACTTAAATTACTAAACATAGCTAAAAACTTTCAGTCTGTAGTTATCTCGCGGTGGAGCAGAGCCGGCGTTAGGGGTACGCGGGGCCTATGGCCAACCATCCGCGCGGGGCCTTATATTTTTTTCATTGGTGTATAATTAAATAAAACATGTACAGTGAGGCGTTTTTTTTTCCTTCTCAACGCGAATTAATATTTATAACGATATATATGGTATTTTAAGCTGTTTATCAATGTCGAATTAACATTAAGACACTGATTAACAAATAATTTGTTTACTTAGAAGTGCTTTTCAAACGTTGCTTGTTTCTGTTAAGGCTTTTTGTTTGAAAAGTAAAAAATAAAACAGATATAAGTTTGAGACACGCATTAAAGAGACGATGAACGTCAGCTTCAAACCTGATTTTTTTACATTAATGTTTATTTATGAAAATCTTACCAGTACGTTCACAAACGAAGATCTACTTTTCTTGCCTTTTGTGAGGAAAATTCCATGATTATATCATCATAGTCCAAACTGGAGCTTGCAACAAAAACAAAATGCTGCATCTTTTATTTGAGAACAAACCAACCATCGCCTATCTACACATTCTTTGTTTGGCATCTTCCGAATATAAAAATTCCTTGAAAAGTGTCTCTTTTCCATATCTATTGGATAATCATGGTCGTCAGGTAATCTGATTGGACCTTTCTCCAACAGCAAACCCCGAAGGGCATTAGGACATATGTTCCCAATTACCCGGATCGTATATATCCTTACGATCATTGTGAATGAATTATCTTCGCCAGAATCATTTTCAGAATGGCCGCTTGATTTGCCCCTATTGTCAAAATTCGGGGCTTTGCAGCTGACAATAAATGACGCGAGGATTCATTCAGTAAGGTGGAACACAGCGGGGGGGGGGGGGGGTTGACAGTTGGTGGGGTGAGGTGAAAGATAACTGTACATTTAAATCTATGGGATGCCAAACCCTAAAAAAATCAGTTCGGGTACTACGTTACGGGATCTCTGACCGCAGCCATTCAAGAGAAGGTGCGTGTTTATAGAGCGTCCGCGTATTACATTACAGATTAAGACCGCGTTCTCACAAGAGAAGGTCCGTGTCTATAATTAGAAAGTGAACCATGTGACAGCCAGCTTCGTGTTATTTATGAGTTTCGCGATGGCATGCTCGGACTGCCGGTAATTTAGACGTTTTAGAAATCAGGAGAACTTTACTATAAAACAGTCTCGGCCCGATGTATCAAACAGTATAGACTTTATAATTTGTTTAGTGTGCCTACACTATTTTAAAACAAGAATCACTATGGCCTTAACTATTATACTGAATATACCAACACAGAGGCGTAGCGAGGGGGGGGGGCGGGGGGGTGCGGACCATTTAGGGGGGTGACACCAAGGCAAAAAATAGCAAAATATATAGAGAAAAACTTGAGGGGGGCGCAAATCAAAAGTTTGAGGAAGGGGGTTGCAAATCGACAGTTTGAGGGGCGGGGGTGCAAATCGAAAATTTGAAAGTTTTTTTCCCGGGAAGGGTCGCTACGCCTCTGGGGAGGGTGACACCATTAAGTGCCGCACCGGGTGACACCCAACCGCGCTACGCCACTGTCCCTACAATTACTTAAAATAAACATGTGCTTAATCACTTTACGAATACCGTTAAAGTTTACCAAATGAAAATGGACATAATTACTGTATAAATGCCCTTCAAAAATATAAAATAAATACAAGTATAATGTATTTAAAGATGACCTGACAATATATAAAATAAATATGAACATAATTACTGTATGGATGCCTATCAAACGTATCGTGGTGAATATGCATAATTACACAAAAGATGCCGATAAAGTGTATAAATTATGATTTCAGGGATAAATACTCTGGATTTCCGGGGCATGTCCCCATCCGCTCTCCCCCCCCCCCCCCCCCCCCTCCTCCTCTGTAAGCCATCATCAGGTCACTGGACTGTTTACTACAGGCACCCCCGCCTGCTCACTAAAAAAACGTCTTCAACGGTCCCGCAAACAATAGGGTATCTGTTAACGTTTTTCTCGATTTTACCTCCCATGTCAGGTCGGGGGCTAATTCGCGACCGCCATCTCCAGTCACCTCAGGACAATAGCGAGTCGACCGTGCCAGCGATGTGTGACACTAATGTCTTTCTTTAGAATAACGGTCTGTCCCAGTCCATGTAGAGGATAACTCACTAACATCAGCCGTGGCCTCAGTTTTAACATTCAACAATTTCGGCCATTTAGTTGGTTTTTTTTTTAAATTTAATTCAGCAAAGATTATTTAAGTTTACAAACTAATTCAGGCAACAATGGCGTTGCTGAAGCGCGGGGCCCCTTCAAGCGCGGGGCCTGGGGCGACCGCCCCGTTTGCCACCCCCTAACGCCGGCTCTGCTGTGGAGACTATGAATTAGCAACTATTTTAGGATTAGTTCATAAGATTTTAATTCTTCGCTTACTTTTGCTTAATACCCGGTTTTTACCCACAGACATTTCGTTCAGGGTGGTGGGGGGAGGGGGCGAAAATGTTTAAGTATATATTATCTATTTAAATTTAATAGTTTCTATTTCTTTCGGGTTTGGGGGGGGGGGGGGGGGGTTTGAACGTGTATGTTTTTGGGGGCGGGGGGGAGGGGGTGATGGAAACCCTGAAAGAAACACTAATCGCAGCTTTCGTTCGTAGACTAATTTTTAAAAACGTGTTTGGTAAATTATCAATACAATTTTTTTTTTAATTTGCATGTTTCTATACTGTATAAACAGAAATTGTGGTCAAGCTTTTTGTAAATACTACACAGTACTTTACTTTTAGAACTGACCACAATATCCTATTTATAGGCCGGGAATACTGAAACAGATGCACTCTACTTCATTCGCCATTCACGCTCTTCTATCTACCTACGAAGAAATACCCATTCTAAACCCTCTATTCACCCCCCTCCCCTCCCCTACGCACTACGACCCCCCTCCCCCCTCCCCCTTACCCTAAGGCTTAAGGAAAGCAAATAAAACCAATTATCCGGTATTTGTTTATTCAAAGATATTTTTTTGTAATCTACAAAAGCTGGCTGCAGTCGACATCGCGTCTGTTACATGTCTGGTCATGACACCGCCTCGCAAAACACGTCTGCCCGCATCTCAGTGCAGTCGCCACGCGCCCCTATAGAAAAGCCCGCCACATCAAGTCCCGGCATGTTTGCAGCGCTGCGCATTCATGCACTTTAGGTCGCACCGTGAAACTTTCTTTCTATTGAACGAACTAGAACGGCGCAAACATTTTTTTTTCATTCGGTCACAAAGAATTTTTTTTAAATGTAGGGCTTTAGATGTAACCGTGTTCTTTGTCAATGTAGAAAGTGGATTATGGGTTTTTAAAAAATACTGTTGTTGGTTTGTTTTGGGTTTCGTTAAGTATTAAAAATTATTTTACGAAAATTTAATTGGGATAGAGGAATAAATGTTTAATAAAATCATTAAGAGATTTTTTAAAATTTAGTTTGTAGGTAGGCCTATAGATTCATACCTATAGCCTAAATTAAAATGCTAAAAATAAAGATACGTTCTGTTTTCACATAACAGCTAGAGATATCCCCTGTTTCTGTGACCTCGGCAAATGAAGGGATAGTGTGGTCAGCACTATGCCCAGCCGCCTTAGTTTCCCTAACGTGAGTCAGGTGCCCACTAGGGATTCAGGGATACGGACCGGAGACTTTCGGACTAGCAGTCAAAAGCTCTACCATTCGACCACGCCGTCCCTTGTCTATTAACATAACCAAAACCATTTTATTTTACCTGGATTCGAACCCAAATCCTAAACCAAACTTTCTGGCTAGCACTCATAAGCTTTACAATTCTACCACGGCGTCTTTTCTGTTTATTAGCATAATTTAAACCATTTTATTTTACCTTAACTCGACCCAAATCCAAAACCTTACTTTAATTTATAAAACACATCAATTAACCAAGACACCTGACAGTTCGCCAACAATGTAACATAAAACCAAGATAGCTTTTCTCTTTAGCTTCCGTTAGCTGCCGTTAGCATAGCCGAACTCTCATAATCGACTCGCTAGTATCGCAGTCATTCATACCTGTTCCACTTCAATTATGAATTTTATCAGCGATACCGACAATGCCATTAACTATGTATTGTAACGCTAAAAAAAAAAAATGGTCTAAAATCTTTCCACCCTACTCATTTTTTTACCTCCCACCCCAACCCCCCCCCCCTCCCACACAGACACACACTACGCCCTTCTACAAAAGTTTTTTTCAGACATTTTCAAATATCCCCCCTACCCCCCCCCCCCCCTTTCCCCCCCTCTTTCCCATCGAAGCACGTCCAAAGCAAAGCAGAACGAAAAAAAAAAAAAAAAAAACTTTTATAAATATGTATAATATTTATTTTAACCAGTGTCCTTAGAACTCTCCACACCCTCTCCCTGTAAATTTAAGTCCGCCCTCCTAAAAGATAAGTTTCAAGTGCTCCCCTCCCGAAAAAAAAATCCCCGAAAGAAACACCGCCCGCTACCTACCTAACCTACACCTAAGCCATTTTTCGACTTCTGTTTTTCAAAAAACCTACCTGTTCCCTCCCCGCCGTGTACGATCGCGGTGACATTACGCTATCGTCTGATCTAGCCCGTGTGAATACGCCCGCAGCAGCCGAGCAGAACTGGCGACCACCTGTTGGGTGACAGGCGTGCACACGCCGGCGTTGACACTGGCGTAACGCACGACAGATGTGCGGCTGGGTGTGGGAGAATGTTCAGGTAGACTTGGAACGTTGTTGTTGATGTGTGGGTGAGAGGTTGTTGTTGTTGTGGGTGAGAAGGTGTTGGTGTGTTCTGTTGTGTGTTGTTGTAAAACGTGTTTTGTCGTGTAGGTGAGATATTGTTGTTTTGTCTGTGTGTGTGAGATTGAATATTTTTTTAAACATGACGGCTTGTTGCTTTGTGTTACTGTAAAACGTGTGTTGTTGTTATTGTGTGGGTGAGAGGTTGTTGTTGTTGTGGGTGAGAGGTTGTTGTTGTTGTGGGTGAGAGGTTGTTGTTATTATGTCTGTGTGAGATAGTATGTGTTGATGTAAGATATGACTTACTGTTGTTGTTGTTGTGTAAGACGTGTTAGTGTTGTATAATGAAGTGTGTGTGTGTTGTCACGGATTTCGATATATTGTCTTGTGTTATGAAGTTATTGTAGACTTGGAATGCTGTTGTGTAGGTGAGAGATTGTTGTTATGTCTGTGTGTGAAATAGTATAATTTTATGTTAAACATGACGGGTTGTTGTGTGTTACTGTAAAACGTGTGTTGTTTGTTTTGTAGGTGAGAGGTTGCTGTTGTTATGTCTGTGTGAGATAGTATGTGTTGATGTTAGATATGACTTACTGTTGTGTGTATGTATGATACTCTTAGATTGTGTGTGTCTGTGTTAGTCATAGATTTTCAATGTATTATGTTGTGATATAAAGTTTATGTGGTGTGATATAGAGTTTATATCGACTTGGAATGTTGTTGTGGTTGTGTGGGTGAGAGGTTGTTGTTGTTATTTCTGTGTGAGATAGTATGTGTTGATGTAAGATATGACTTACTGTTGTTGTTGTTGTGTAAGACGTGTTAGTGTTGTATAGTGAAGTGTGTGTGTGTTGTCACGGATTTCGATATATTGTCTTGTGTTATGAAGTTATTGTAGACTTGGAATGTTGTGTAGGTGAGATTGTTGTTATGTCTGTGTGTGAAATAGTATAATTTTATGTTAAACATGACGGCTTGTGGTGTGTTACTGTCAAACGTGTGTTGTTGTTGTGTGGGTGAGAGGTTGTTGTTATGTATGTGTGTGATAGCATGTGTTGATGTTAGATATGACTTACTGTTCTTGTTGTTGTGTGTGTTACTGTAAAGACGTGTAAGTGTTGTATTGTGTGTGTGTGTGTGTGTGTGTGTGTGTGTGTGTGTGTGTGTGTGTTAGTCATGGATGTTTGATGTATTGTCTTGTGATATAAATGTAGGTACACATGGAATGTTGTGTGTGGTATATTAGCAAATGTTACTGTTGTAGTTTTGTGTGTTATTGTAATACATGTGTTATTGTTGTATTTTGTGTGTGTGTTTTATTGTACGGATTTTCGATGAATTATGTGTGAGTGATGAAATGTATGTAGATTTGTGATGTTGTCGTTGAATGGTGTGTGAGACTTTATTATGATGTAATGCATCTACTACTGTTGTTGCGTGTGTTGCTGGTATACATAGGTTGTTCCATTGTGTTTGTTTTATTGTGTGAACTTTTAGTGAACTATGTTCAGGTAGATATGGATAATAATTGTTGGTCAAAAGGTAACGCTGGGGTGATGTTTTGGCATAGCTGGGTGTTTCCTGTGTGGTGTCGGGTGTGTGTATCGGTGTGTAAAATGTGCGGGTTTGTTGTGTGTGAATGTGTGAGCGAGTAATACACAACTAGATAGTGGTTATTATTGTTGACTTGTTCACACAAAAAAACCAACAACACAAAACAACCTAATTTTGAAAGGGAGTTTAGAAAAATAACGTTTAAATATCCGCCAAGCAATTCAACATTGTAGTGTAGGCTACATATAATTCTCCTGTAAGAAATACATTGGATAAACATATTTACATTTTGTTATTATAAAAAGAGTCCATGACAACTATCACATGCTATCGTACAATACTCGCACATTTTTGTTAAGGTCTTTGAGGAGCACAGTGTTTACCTTTAAAAATCCACTGAGTATGGATGCCTTTTTCTTCTGTGTAAAGGTGTCAGTCAAGGATTTTGGCTTGATTAAGACCAGTATTTAAAAAAAAAATTATATCTGGTGTAAATGAGTTTGGACAGCGATGAATCCAAAATATAACCCCGAAACATAACATTGAAGTATTTAGTAATTTTCCATCCTCTTAAATATCAAAGAAAACTTGCACACTTACTATTTTTCCGGGTGGTGGTGGTGGTGGGGTGGGGGGGGGGGTAGGATTTTAGCTACATATTTTCGTGTTTTTTGAAATATATAGAGCTACGTAAAGGTTACATTTATATATATATAACATTAATGATGGTCAATTTATGCTGTTCATTTAGGAATAATTCTGCCCGTCTATGATTAATACCGCTCATCTAGCCTTAAGGTTGTCCATCCAGCCCTGAGGCTGAGTACCTAGCCTTTAGTCTGTCCACCTAGCATTAAGGCTGTCGCCTTTGCCTTAATGCAACCCTTCTATTCTTACGACTGCCCACTTTGCCTTAATGCAACCCTTCTATTCTTACGACTGCCCACTTTGCCTTAATGCAACCCTTCTATTCTTACGACTGCCCACTTTGCCTTAATGCAACCCTTCTATTCTTACGACTGCCCACTTTGCCTTAATGCAACCCTTCTATCCTTACGACTGCCCACTTTGTCTTAATGCTACCCACCTAGCCTTACGACTGCCCACTTTGTCTTAATGCAACCCACCTAGCCTTAAGACTGTCTACCTTGTATTAACACTGTCCATCTAGCCTTACTACTGCTCACCTAGACTTTTATTCGCCCCATAACATAATAACAACCGCTGGCATTTATACTCACCTAGACATTAAACTACTCAACAGACCTAACTGAATGAAACATGTTGCTCAATGACGCATGCCTGCGAGCAGGGGCGTAGCGAGGGCGGGGGGGGGGGGGCGGGGGTGCGGGGGTGCGGACCGCACCGGGTGACACCATTTAGGGGGGCGACACCACGGCAAAAAATAGCAAAATATATATATATATATATATATATACTTGAGGGGGGGGGGTGCAAATCGAAAGTTTGAGGGGAGGGTGCAAATCGAAAACTTGAGGGTGTGCAAATCGAAAGGGTCGCTACGTCTCTGGGGGGTGGGGGGGGGGTGGACACCATTAAGTGCCGCACCGGGTGACACCCGACCTCGCTACGCCACTGCCTGCGAGTACCTTTTATTCACCCCTAACAACAATTGGTATTTTAACTCACCCAGTCTTACTACTGCTCACCTACACACGAAGCTACTCAAAAGACATTAACTAACTGTATGAGCCATAATGCTCCCTGATGCATGCCTGTGAGTATCTTTTATTCACCCCTAACAACAGAAAGCATTTAAACTCCACACAAACATGTCCTTTGCTCTAACTTTATTATTCATTTCCATTTTTATGTACCCCTTAGGTCAGAGTTCACAACATGCCTGCCATTAACCCCCCCCCCCCCCTACCTGCCTCTCTCTTCCCACCTCCTTAAAAAACTGCTCAGAGCAATTGTTAACCCAAACAAAGAGTTATGCCCCCTTTTTCTTACATATCGTATTCTCTCCCCTTGTCAGCAGTACGCGGGCCCACCGCTGTGGGATATTAATATTTATAAAGTGATCTCGGGGCGGGTCTCGCGTGGTTGCCTGACCTGACACTGGCGTAATGCTGAGCAGGCGAGTGACGTGGTAAGTCGGGATACCGGGCGATACACAGGTACGCCACGGCAGCTGTCTACGTTTGGGTGGGGGGGGGAGGGGGGAGGGTGGGGGGGGAGTTTCCTACCTGTTGACCCAGGAGTCTGCCACTCTTTTAGATCATATTGTTGATGGACGCCTGTCTAGGGCGCCTGTCAGAATTTTTTTAATAACTTATGACACTTGTGGGAGAGAGAGAGAGAGAAAGAGAGAGAGAAAAAAAAAGATATAGGGCGATATTGTTTTTATAAATTTTATTTCTAAATTGGTTTGAATTACACCGTAACAGATAATTAACCGAGGTTAAATTAATAGGTAATTAACCGATGTTTAATTAACAGATGACTGTACCTAACCGAGGCAGTTGTTTTGATTTTGGAGTGTTCGCTCATACATGGGTAGGTGTCCCTACCTAACGAAGTCTCGTCTGCCCATGAGCTTAACCGGATGAGACGAGTACCACAACGGGTGTCACTGATCCCCCCTCCCTCCTCCCACTCCAGTGTGCATAATATAATTAGTTTTTCGATTATTACAAAACTTTTTTTTACAAAGAATGTTATATAAATACCATGTATCTTAATATTAAAACAAAATTTGCAGTAAAATATATATATATATAAATTAGTCCAATTTAAAACGTTAATATTAGTTTAAAAAATGTCACTATTATACTTAAATTGAAAAAGCGTACAAATAACTGTCTTGGATTAAAAGAAATAGTTTTTAATATAATATAACAAAACTTTTTTTTACAGAAAAACATATATAAATACAATGTATTTTATATTACAACAACAATTTGCAGTAAACAACGATAAATTAGTCCAACTTCCAATTTTAATCTATCTACATTAAAAAATATGTTATTGTCATACTTATATTCAAATAGCAAACACATAAAGATCAGAGTTGAAAGTGCTATGTTCAAAGTCCAATTTAGTTCCAACCTACATACGGGCATATGGCCGATTCAGCTCAGCACCATCTCCATGACAACAGCATATCGTCCTTGACAACACGCCTCTTCCGGTTACTGTCTACACACATGCATTATGCAATGGGATTTAGTTCCAAGAAATAAGGGAAAAAAACAAATGAAGATCAGTTTCTTCCAGACATCTCTTCGGGGGGCTCCCCCCCCCTCCCCCGAAGAATGTCAACCGCCTCTCCGAACGAAATAAAATTTATATAGAAAACCTATACTTTTACCAGTGTCCGCCCCCCCCCCCGAAAATAAAATATCAAGTCCCCTCACCCCCCCCCCCCCCCCTTGGGAAAAAAGTGGAAGAAAACACTGCTTAACACTGCTTAAGGAGTTCACCTAGCTCTGATGGGTACCTAACTCACATTATGGAAAGTAAAGGTGGCTGGGCATAGTGATGACTACGATATCCCTTCTTATGCCGAGGTCACAGTGACTCACAGAAACATGTGAACTCTGCTTCACTTGCCCCATGGACCATCAGTTCGATAATGGAACTTTACATTAACGTTGTAATGTAAACAAAGTATTACATTTAATTGTATACAAATTAACAACAAATGCAGTCAAAACTAAAAAATAAACATCAACAAAACCAACTAGTAAATAACTCTCCACCCCACCCCCCTCAACATCCGTCCCCGCCCCACCTCTCCTGTTACCCAGCCCCCTCCAATTACAGCCTCTCCTACCACTCCCATGCGCGTCTTGTTCCCCGTTATCATCCCATTCACTCCCCCTCCCCCCATCTCAACGGGAAAATATTACAAACAGATAGTAGCCCAGTTATCTCCCCGTGGCACACAGCGTTATTCCCCTTGACGACAGAGATAGGATGATATTAAGACGTCATAGATTATGACACTTGAAGGAAGAGGCGGACTTTTGATCTCAATGGTGACTCGCCCCGGCTGAATGCCCGGGTACTTGGACCGGTTGTGCTCATTGTTCGCGATGATACCTTGGCGTGCCATGGCTGACTGACAAGTTAGGACAAGTCAGGACATGTCCTTAGCAAGCGTCTTTACCCCCGGGGACATGGGAGTGGTCGCCTCGGTCCAATTTAAAAAAAAAAATACTGAATAAAACTATACTATTATTATTATTTTATTATTATTTTTTAATAATTTTTTTTGCAATTTGGCTAAATAAAATAAAATATGCATCTAAAAATTAATGCGAATGAAAATAATACAAGTTTCGAAAGACGCCTAAACATCCTCAAAATATTTTTTTTTGACAATAGAAACTTTTTTTTTAGATAAACATTCAAATAAATGACTTTTGCTTTTCGAGTTCTGTCTAAATAAGACGACTTCTAAAAAAAGCGCGGAATATTTGGTTATAGTATAAAATAAGATGAAAAAAAAAACCGTCACGTAGTTTAAATTGATGTATGTTTATAAATATTATTTTGTGAATACACATTTCCCCTGTGGCTAGTTGCTATGGACGCAGAACACATATAGGACTACTCACAAACTCACAGAAAAAAACACAAACACACACCAACTTCAAAACGCAGGGTGCACATTTACTGCAGGTTATACATGGCGCCAGAGTTTCTTTCGGTATTCTCCTGGGGGTGGCACTGCTAACACCTTACCGAATTTGTAACTTCGCAACCTCACCACCTCCTGAAAAAAAATGTCTGAAAGAAACATTACATGTCGCCAACAATGAAGAAAATTTAAAAGACGACAAAGCCATTAAAAATCATTTGCATCGTCACTTTAATTAATTAAGCAATTTGGTTTTTATTTATTCAGACATAAGTTTATTTGTGTTTTTATTGTTCTGAAATGCGCGCGAAATGTGTTAAGTTTTATTTACCTTCTTGATCTATAGGGGGTTAGTTTAATAAATGACGTCATGCGAGCGTAAAGTTAAAGGATAGGTGTGGCCTTTAGAAAATGTTACGTAGCATGCACTTTTTACTTTCTCGTATACTCGCTTACAGAGAATAGAGAACAATGATGTAATCGTGCGGAAAAATACAATATAATTTTAATAGTTCTTGCTGTTTTACTCCTTCCCACTGAATTTGTATACCGAATATAACAAATGCGCTGTAATCGTGCAAAAATATAAATCGAGATTTTGACAAATGTTGACGTTTTAATACTTTTACTTATAACCTTTCGGAGTCGGAAAAACTTAAAAACACTTGGGGGATGATAGATGGATTTTGCTATTTATTTTAGGCGGGAAAGGTTTACTTTCCATAACGATGGTGGGGGGGGGGGGGGGGGGGGGGGGGTAATGTGATGGGATAAAAATCTGTCAAAATTGAGTGACATCACGAAATACCCATGGTCTCCCACCCATTAAAATAAACCACGACGGCGAAGTTTTACCATGAGCGCCACCACCTGCTTTCTGTCAGCGGTTCGGATCACGTCATAGCACCCGCGGATCACGTCAGAATCACGTCACAACACCCACAGCTCATTGACAAGGGGTGTCAAGAATTTTCTCACCCCCACGTAACACTCACACACAGCGTTTTCCCCCGCACACGTTTTCACACATGTTTCCGCACGCACTCATTATGGGTCCAAATCCCAGATTTTCATCTGTCCAGATATCCCGTAACGTCGCACCTATCTTTCACCAGCACCGCGGGGATAATTTCTGTTTTCACCATTCCCCCTCACCCCCCCTCACCCCCCAGCGGTCAAGGTCTGTACACCGCCCGGGGGGTGGCGCGAGCTCACGCCCCCCGACTTCCTGCAGACGGGCCAGTTATCGCCCCTTGAAGCAGACGATACCGCGTCTGGCTGCACACCAGATGACCGGGCCTGCCGTCTGCTGTCATTAGTGTCATGACCACACCCCCGGGCGCTGGTGCACTAATCTGGTGCACTAATCTGACCATTCTCTTGGTTTGAATACCTCGAATAATCCCGCCGATAATATCAGTTTTGTTTTTAAACAACTTATAGCAATAAAGATGATTGGTGGTCTATGCCTGTATCTTTTAACTTAAACCTTATCTTTTAAAACTAGTCACAAAAGCTTTTATCCTTATTATAAAAAACAAAGTACCCAATTCCCCCCCCCCCCCCACCTAATAGCAAAAAGTAACACCAAAAGAATCGTAGGCCTATATAACAACTACTTATAACAACCACAGTAAATTTATAATCGTATCATCTTTTTTTCTCGTTCGTGCCCAAGTCACACGGGGCAGATGAAATAGAGTTAACCTATTTCAATTACTTTGGCATAATAGATGATAGTGTGCTGGGCACTATGAGCACCAGAACTAGATGAACTACAATCAAAGTACAGTATATCAAACAGGAGGGGGGAAAACATAACACCCAAAAAATGTGGTTTTACATAGATGTTTTTCATCCAATTTTGAATAAAAATGTGTTTTTAAGTCACACTAATCAAACAAATATAAAGACAAATGGGTCGCTTACAAAATTTTAATAACAGTAGTCAAAACATAATATATAGACTATCACTTTTCTTTATAGTTATAGATTGTGAAATATTTGAAGTAAATGTTTTTTTACTGCATGTACAAAACCTTTTTGTTATAATCTATTTTTATTACATTTTATTAAATAGAACTCAAAGCCCCCCCCCCCTATCAATACATTCCATCTCTCCTCACCCCCCCCCCCCCCCCCTTTCCCTTCACGTGTTGTAGATTATCTTCATCATCTCGTTATCTTCATCATTACGCTTTCTTCCATTGTCCCCAGCCGTGACGTCACCCGCACGACATGGACCACAGCAGACGTTCACAAGATCTCTTCCGCACGGCATTGGTGCGGTCAGCAGCCGGTCCGCTCAGTACCGCGTCAATGTTTGCCTACCCGTGGTTTCTGGACCCTGCCATCTACAGAGCACACGGAGCCAGAGGTGTTATGGGTGGTGACGTCATGCGGGGTCACGTGGCTTACGTCACAGGGTTTCACAACCGGTTAGACGTTTTGTTGAAAATTATTATTCCAGTGTACTATCTTTCCCATCGTCGCATGTAACAAAATGTCAGACCCCCCCCCCCCCCCCCGAGGCGTAGCGACCCCTCCCGGCGCCCGGGGACAAACTTTAAATTTGGCGCCCATCCCCATATCTATTTTTTTTATATTTATAATTCAAAATAGCTAAAATTAGCTTATTTTGGCGCTCCTAGGGTCGGCGCCCGGAGACATATCTACCACCCCCCCCCCCCCCCCCGCCACCCCCGTCGCTACGCCTCTGCCCCCCCCCCCCCCCTCCCCCCAAAAATGATGTTACTATTTAGCCTATAGAGTAATATTTAGATATTTAAGTAGTGTTTTTCCTAAATTACAAAAGAATGTATCAAAATAAGCGGAATAACTATTAGTACTCAGATTTTAAAAAAATGTTTTTTTCGAACATGCAAAAGAAAATTATTTTTTTTAATGGAGTAATCTATGAGCAATTAACAAAGAAAAAAACAACAACAACATAATTTGCATTTTGGTTTCTAATATGCAGTACCATAGGACAGAAAAACGTATAGTAGCTGATCAAAGTGATGCTAATTAAAGCTACATTTCAGCATCATTTAGGCGTACAATTTTGCTTCAGCGATGATTACTACATGTCTTCCGTCTTTAAAATATTTGTATTAAAAGGTATTCTACCGCCCACCCTAGCTTCTCAACTGATTTATAAATCTACCAGCCCTGAAACATTCAAATCCTCATGCAAATCACAAATAACCCAACCCCTAGCTATAATAAGCACTGGACTAACGAAGCCACTGTACATGCTATTGAACGCTACTTCCTCCCACTCACTCCCACTACCCAACTCACTCTCCCAGCCACTACCCTACCCATTATCCAGACATTATCCCTCTCCCTCAACCACGTCCCTACCCACTTCCCCTATACTCCCCCACCCACTACCTCATTCCCCACCCACTACACCCCCACATTCCCCAACCACTACCTTACTCACCACCAACCACACACAACTACCCTCCTCCCAAATACCTCTCCCACACACCCACTACCTCACTCCCCACCCCGCTAAACCAGCTTCCCTCCCCCGCACACTCCCTCACCAACTACACACAACTAACCCCACACTCCCCATCCACTACATCCTACTACCCCGACAACCCCTTGCCCACTACCTCACTCCCCACCCACTGCACAACCCGCTAAACCAGCTTCCTCCCCCACACTCCCTCACCAACTACACACAACTAACCCCAACACTCCCCAACTACTACCTCACTAACCCACCCACTACATCCAACTACCCCGACATACTCCCAACTCCCTCTCCCCTTACCCTGACTACCCCTCACCCACTACACCCCCACTCCATTACATCGGCTCCCCCCTCACCCCCCCCCCCCCCCCGACACTGTTATAAACATAGCGGTTGACTGGATCTGCTCACATGCCCTCACCCTCACCTCCCAGCCAATTAGAACGGCGTCTCTCTTGTCCGTTTAGACATCTTCTTGACCGTTGGTCATTTTTCATGTCATCGCGCGAGCGACGTCCGGTGTAGCACTCACACCTTGCACAACTGTGAGGCGATGCGCCCGACACACTCAACCTCCCAAAAATAGCATCAGCCGTCCAGACGGCTGATTAACATCATTGGATGCAATAGTTCGGAGACTTGAAACATCGCCATCAATTTAATTTATGCAGACAAAAGGACTAACAAATTATGGCTAAATGAACTCGTGGTAACCTTCTATAAACTTGTAACTTAACTTGGCTATAATTACTATAAAAACTATTTTACGTATTTTTAGAATCAGGGTTTCTTTCATGCATATCTCCGAGGGTGGGGGGAGTACGTCTATCCCCACAAAATAGAATTTATATAGAAATTATACTTTTACCAGTGTCCGCCCCCCCCCCCCCCGAAGAAAAATATCTGACAGAAACACTGTTTAGAATTAGAATGTATAGACCTACTGAGCTCGCAACAAACTACAACAACAACAACACACTACTTATAAAGTTAGTATATTTAGCTGAGCAACAAACACAAATATGTTAAGATGATAAATTTATCAAAAGAAAAAAATTACTCGTTTAAAAAAAGCTTTTTTTTTAAAATAATAATTAGTTATCTTTATAACCCAACTTCTATTATTGAGAATTTTCTGCTAAATATGTCTTATAATAAAAATCTGGTTTTGTTAAAAAAATAGCAAGAGGTTTAGAAGCAGACTATATATGTTAAGTTAGATGTAAATTGTGAGACTGAACACGTGATTAAACTTAAACTTTCTTACGAAAAATTTAGCAGACGGTCCGAAGAAAGCGCCAGGAGTCAGTCGATTACATTAGGTGCCCCACCCCCTCAAGACCTCTTATGTCACACCCGAACCGGGGTCAACATCTGTCCATCTGGTTTTCGTCAGAATGACCAACGCACTGGAATCGCCACTCGCGTTAATGTGCCCGGCCACCGCCAGCGCCCCCTATTATTGCTCGTGTCACGCGCAGGCGGGGTCGCGCGCGAGATTCTCGTGCAATTAACAGACAATGATCTGTGGTCAAGCTGCTCATTCTCTGACCGTTTGTTTACGTTCGAGGGGGTGGGGTGAGGGGCGGGGTGAGAGGGATGGCTGGTTACGTTATCACTGTCTGGCGTCTGCCTGCCATTGTGTTTGGCCTGCCACGGAGCAGACGATCTCTTGAAATCGAACATTTTTAAAAATCAACGTCTATAAATGTTAGTTTAAGACCCCAAAAATTGGTTTAATAAATTATATTATTTAATGCAAATAATTATTAAGTAATAATAAAACATAAAAGTTCATTAAATAGATTAAACAATTAGACTTAGCCTTGAATTTTAACATTAATTGAATATCATTAATTTAATTTTAGGCTGTCATTGATTGAACAGTAAAACTAATTGACCACTTGATTAAAATTACATTTTAAGCTGTTTTTAACAAGCTAACTATTTCAAGATAAATAAAAACATCACTAATGGCTTATGTACATAAAACTTCAAACTTCAAACTATATTAAAAAAATATATTTTCGTTTATTTTTAGCAGATGAAAGTATCTCAATTACTTCAGTTTGATACTATTTCTTTACGAGGGTCAATATGTTAAAGGTTAGGATATGTTTAAGTTTAAGGCGCACAAATTAACACACATAACAGACACACTTCCCTATCTTTTTGTAAAGTTCTTTTAATTTCAACAGACAATACCAATATCTGATTTCTGATTTAAACCCATATTTTACAACACAAACTATAATAATATTACAAGTTTGTATTACTAGTATTTTAGTTTAAGTATTGAGAACCTAAGCTAATTACATATTATTGTGCTTTTTATGTTGCCGAAAGAAATAACATATATCATCCTTAAAAAATAATCTTAAATCAAAAACAGTGTAATTCAAAGCTGGTCTCAGCATTACCACACTATCTATAACTATAATAAGCCTATAAATATGTTAAAACACCTCTTCCTCGTTGCTCGTGATTATTTCATGTGTGTTTAATTAATAATACAAAATGTTAGTGTCAGTCAAGTTTAGAATACTTAAGGATATAGATCTAGACCTATTTAGGCTAACTAATTTTCTATTTCAAAGGTCAGTAAATAATATTTATTATAGATCTGATTTTTAAAGATCAAATTAAAAGTAACCAAATCCAATTTCACAATCTTTAAAAAAAAAAAAAAAAAAAAAAAAAAAAAAAAAAAAGCGAAAGCACTAAGCGCGTCTTTTAGTGATCCGATTTAGATCTAGATCTATGCCACTTTGAGCAGTGATTTAAAAAATCGAGCTCAGCCCAAGCATAGTCATTGTTTAAGTGTCACGCACGCAACAGTCCTACTTCACCTGGATCTCTAATTTCATTTTTAGGATAAAACATAATAACGGGATTTATTTCCTCTTCGCGCGTGAGAGGACTTGCGTTCCGTCACTCACCGATACCAGACAATTAAAAAAAAAAAGCAATAAATATTCGCCCCAGTGCAGACGCTCTTTTAAGGCTCCCATCTGCTCTGACGGTATGCACGGGCGCGTGCCGATAGGAAATCGAGCGATCCGATTGGTGGGCACTGGAGGAACGTAATCATTGTTCCGGTGTCAGCATAGCTTCGTCCCCAGTGACACTTGGCGTGGGGTAGTTGAAGAAATGGCTATAAAACGAGCGATGTGTCGGAATGGCTCAAATCAACAAATTCCGTTAGTACAACTTCAGAACTCTACAGTTTTTGTGGAGACCAGTTTAGCTCTACAGCCGTGCTGTATATTTCATCTGTTTATTAACCATAGTAGCGCTGGTTAAAAGCAGAATAAAAAAATTAAATAGTTAATACCTACAACTCGATAACTCCTACTTTCGTTTCTGTAGAAACATGGATAACTTGCCTAATGTTTGTGAAGCAACCAGTCAATCTCACGATTTGGATAACTACACTCCAACACACAGAAAAGTAAGTAGATCTAGATTCTAGATCTATAATAAAGTTTTAGATTTATAATAAACAATTTTAAGGTTAAAATTAGATCTAGGCAATGTAATCCTATTTATTAATTTAAAAATATACCTAGACGTCTAGATCTAGAATCAGGATTCTAGATCTACTGATCTAGAATCTAGATCTAGATAAGAGGTCTAGGCCTAAATTAAAATATTTTAAAATAAATGACTTAATGAATAGGCTAACTAGATCTACTAACTTGACAACTTAACTTCAAACTTGGACTGAGAAGTTCTATTAATAATTTATTTTTAAAATTAAATTAGGCTAATAAAACTAAATTTCTAGATTAAAAAACTTTTAATAAAATTCCTCATTTAATAATTTATTAGAATAGATAGATCTAGATCTAGTATACTTTTATCTAGATCTAGAGAATCTAGATCTAGATCTTTATTCAGTTGTATGAGTCAATTTTAATTTTGTTGGTGACTAAAAGCTAGTCTAGATTAGATCTAGATTTCTACTCAGTATTTGTCTTGTATTTGTATTGATAGTCAAAAGTTAAAAGTATGTTTTGGCCCTTAAGATTTTTAATTTTTAGTAAAATAAACAAATCGTCATAAATGTACCTACCCTTATGTAAGCCTACAAAAACTTATTTAATTAGACCTATCATTTAGGATTGTCTAAGTCAATTGGCAGTCAAGTTAACCTTATTATATCAACTGGAATAATGGATTGTAGTACCCGGTAACAACATAGTAGTAATATTCAAGCTAATTAAATTTTGATTTTAAGTTTTTAAGTAATTTAATCTTTTAATTTGCAGGGTAAAAAATTACTTGCTGAAAAGAAAAGGAGAGCTCGAATCAACAATTGCTTAATGCAGATACGAGATATAGTGTGTGAGGGAGATGAAGAAAAGGTAACTAAAATGTTTTCTTTTTAAGATCTATATTTTTCAGTTAATTAGACTAAGAGTTGTTATGAAATTAAATGTTAAACCATATAATAAAACATAAAATAGAAGATAATTTTAATGTGAAGAAAGAGATTTTTAAGTCAATTGTACTTAATTTTACCTTTGTTTAATTAATTGTTATTTCCTTTTATAGGATACTGATCTTGACAAAATGGAGAAAGCAGAAATATTGGAAAAAACATTAGAGGTCCTGACCAGACTGCGTCATGATTACAGCAAAACACAAACCACGAACACATTTTCAACACGCAGAGCTATGGCAGTACGTTATGCTTCAGGCTTTAGCTCATGCGCGGAGGAGTCCATCAGGTACATCCAAAGCTCACGTCTTGTTCCTGCAGAGGTTAAAGTTCAACTTCAGAACCATCTGAGAACCATCGCTAGAAGGATGGAAACAGTGGTTCAGGTGGATGACCCCAACACAAATTTCACTTCGCCGTTTCATGCATCAGCATCAACAGTGTCATCCACTTCCCCATCTTTGTCAGACATTTACGTAAGAGACAGAGCTATCGCAGGCGAAGAACAGGCGATCCACCAGACCAGCACAACTGACGCCAGACATGTCTACATACCCTCACCCATTCAGTCGTCGACTCCAGCTCTCCAGTACAACATCACACACAGTACAACCGCTCCACTTCCGCATCTACAAGAGGAGAGAATCATCCCTTCACCAGACTCATTACCCAAGCAGGACCCAACAAAACGCAGCCCAGGCTTGCGATGTGTGGAGAAATTCTACACAGAATGCCCACACACAACCACAGAGATCAGCAAATCACCATTCCACTACAAACCCCAGTCTGACATTCACAGTTTACGTAAATACGAAGCAGTTACCCCAGATTTCACAAGCGAGCATTCACTAAATTCATACCCCTCGTTACCAGCTGACCAACCCTACCAGTCAACTGTTTTGTCAATGACGGCTTACACTCCATCAGTCAGCTCCCCTGTTTTAATCCACCCAGCATCCTACCCCTACACAAGCAGTCTGGACTCTCAAGTCTACGGTTACCGCGGATACGAGCCGTATCCTTCTACAGCAATCAGCCTGGTCCAGCCCGCTCGTTATGTTACACCCACTCTGACCAACAGCCCCTCGCCCTTAAGCTCCAAACAGTCCAACACATCAAACAGTGCATTAAATCTTTGTGTCAAGGGCGGTGTTGACCACCAAATCTCACCTGAAACCATGTGGCGACCTTGGTAGAGTGTCCAGCATTTAAAAAAACAATTATATGAAAGACCTTTATTTTGCATAATATTTGTAAATATGAAAACAAATGGCCTTTTTGTACATATACTTGTAAGTATGTATTAATATAAATTAGCTTCATCTGCATTCCTTAATGAAAATCTGAAAATTTTAAGTGTAAAAATATTTTGTAATATTTCTTTGCCAGTAACACACACTTAATAATGTTTCTTTTTCTGCAATTCTTTTCTTGAAATGTTAGTTAAAACTAAATTCATGTTGAAGCTAGTTATGGATTAAGATTGTGCATTTTTTTTTTGCGATACCAGTTTCACCATGAAGTGTTATTTATGGTTTGCGCACAACTCTGTTTAGTTGTGGCTTCTTGTCTGTAAACACCACAGGCACAAGAAAATAAATTTGTATCTTGTTAATATTTCCTAGTGTATAAATAGTAGAGTACAATGTAATCTTGTTTTGGTACATTCAAAGCATTCTGTGATAGCATGTTACATACCAAAGTGCTTTTTTTATATGCCCTTAATTTTTCTAATAATTTAATAAATCTCTTTTGATAATTTAAAAGTTGTCAGTTGCCCTTTTCCATGATTCTTGCTTTGTCTCAAATGAAAAAAAACTAAAAATACGACACAGTAGCCTTCACTCCAAGATTCTCCTGAGAGTAAGGCATGCCATGGAGGTTCTGTCCTAATTTAATTAAATACACACTATTATCTAACTACCACAAATTTCTGACTACGCAGCAGTTTTAACTGAATATCAATCCTGGCTTTTAAGATTTTCAGAGACCATTTTAAATACTACTAGATCTATGTATTATGAATAATACAGAGAATTTGTCATGTATAGGGTTCCACTGTTGTGCTGATACACATCTTCTACACATCAGTAAAATAGTGTCATTAAAACAATTCTTTAACCCAGATATAAAACTAATGATAAATATCAAAACAGTAGACAGGAAATTAAAATTTGTGCAATCAATGACAGAAAATTGACCAACCTCTGACAGTCACTTAGCATTCTTGCTGCTTTTAAAATTGACAGAGTTAATGAAAGGGTGTAATCAAATTTTTCTGGATTAACATTTTGTGTTAAAACTAATATACACCATTTGTCAAACCCCATAAAGAAGTTAATGATCAAAGCGGAACAAATGTAAAAAAAAAGTTTATTCAATTTACATCTATTTTGATGAATAAGATCATTCAATGAACAAAAGTAGACAATCCCATTTTTTCACCATTTGACACTGTTAAGCCTGCAACTACAAACAATATTTGCTCAACATTAGTCTAAATTTTCTTACAAATTTGATATTTTCAAAATTTTAGATAGCAAAGTACACAAACATTTTCAATCATTCACACACACAGTAAATAATATCATGTTTTACAAAAACTATTGTCTCAAATACTAGTTTAACTAAAGGAAAATTTTCATAAATAGATATTTCACCTTGCTAAGTTTAAAATACAATTAAAATACTAAGAAAAAAAAAAGTAATTGAAAGATTGCATTATTGTCCCAATCTTTCTTTTGATAAAGTAAACAGATTAAGTTAATGATAGTAGGAAAGACATGACTTCCAGGTGATTGAGTTCATCTGTCCAGAATAGGAACAGATGATAGAAGTTACTATATATTGGCCAAGATTTCATTAAGACTTTTTTTTTAAGAAATACAGAATTTGTTTTAATTAGATCACGTCTTGTGTGAGTGAGCGATTACATTGAACAAGAAATCGCACACATTGAAAGACATCCTTTAAATTTAGAAGAAGAAAAAAATTCTGCGTCTAAGCATCTTATTTTAATTTAAAAATAAAATAATTCAAGGACGTTTTAAAATCAGAGTCCAAAAACTAATTCAGCATGTGACGAATTGTTTTGCTCGATGTATCTAGATGAAACATCTAATTGCACATAATTGACATTTACAAATATACAAGATTCAATAAACAATCAAAGCATGTAATGTTTTTTTTTTAAAAAGAGATTCAATTGAGGGTTTAAATTTATCAACTAATAAATACTAATTTATCCAAGTTTTTAAGGTCTATTTTATATCTTCTAAATAAACTTGGGAATGGAAAGGCGGATAAAAAAAGAAAGATAAAATTCTTCAAAGGAAAGAAGAATATTTTTCGGTATGAAGTTAATTCACACAGAATTTAGATGTTTTAGCCATCAATTACATTATAATTAAATACAAAAGTGTGTGAAAAACATAATTTTTACAGTGGTTAATGGCAGGAAAGACTAAAAGTAAATATATACCACCATCTAATCAAGACATAAACTAGTAATAAAAAGAAGGGAGATAACTGGTAATAACAATGGATACATCTTTTACATCTAATAATTATTGAAACTTGGTACACTAACAAAGAGTCATAATATTGAAATCGTTTTAAAAAAACCATTTAAAGATTAAAATTTATTCTTTTGGGTACGGTTTTAAGGATAAGACACTAAATGAAGTGAGAATTATTTGCTTTTAAATAAAATGAAGAAAATGAATATATTTAAAAACAATGAAAAATAAAATGGAATTTACAATAAATCAAAACTTTGATTGAACTTAAAATTAAAGTTGCTTTGAGTTTATCTGGTTGTAAAATAAATAAATCATATGGTGATCCATGTCGTCTTACTGTATACTTTGAGCATAAAACTGTAAATACATGGTCACACTCAAAACCCAGTCAGATAAAAAACATTACATCTAGATAAAAATATTTGACTAATTGATTAAATGAGGTTAATAAAACAATGTGCGCACATGATAAATACACAGGTAAGTTAAAACTTTGGCAGATGAAAAACAGCCTAGTCAAATTGTTAGAAATAATTTTTACTATGAATAACATTTGTGAAGTCAAATTGTTAGAAATAATTTACTATCAATAACATTTGAAGTCAAAATGTAAGCAACAAAAATAAAAACAATCTTATGAAATAGTAAGACAACTAGAAGCAGAGCTAAATGTCCTACTAAATAAATTACTTTACTTTCTCAGTTATGATCAATAATTTAGAGGACATTTTTTGAAGATCTGCCTTGCAAAATTATTTAATACATAGAGTACTAAATGATTGTAATAGATAATGAACTAAATTTGATACAGGAAATAACACTGTACATAAAAATACATTAAAATACAATACACAAAAATAATAAACTTCTAAGATCTAATCTCGCAAGGAATGACTAACTAAATGACTGAAGTCTCACAAATGAAAGCACTAGCGATATGAACAAATCAACCACTTCAGATTTCAGTGTCTTCGCTACCGCTAAAACTATCTAAAGAAACATCAAGATCTGTGGTGCCCCGGTCTACCGTACCCTCTGTGTAAGTTTGAATAGGATTGTCACTAGTGCCCAACACACTGACACCATCACCTTTGCCTAACCTAACACCACCACCACCACCTTTGCCCAACTTGACACCAGCATCACCCTTGCCTAAAATCACATCATGACCTTGGTTGAAATCAAAAGTGATGATAGTGCCAGCTCTGTTGATCTCATGGTCAGAGTTCCGTTGGACGACTGCACCAGGGCTAGCATGAATACTGTTGGCATCAGCTCTTCTACCTGACTGGTTCCCATCACTAGCTGTAGTTGACTGCCCATGGAATGTCACCTCGTCTTGGCCCCGTGGGGACTTCAAGAGAAAAAATACAAAGAATTAACACACAATTTAATCAAAGAGGTTTACATAAATACTTACGTTTTACTTACCCATACAATTTAAATCTAAAAGTAAGTTCAATTCAGATATTGCCTGCTACTATCTTTTAGAAAAAAAGAATTTAGAACATATTTAGAATACTTTTTTAAATTACAAATAAAAGTTACTTTTTACTGCTATCACTAAGATAGCCTAACACCAACACAGTAATAAAGTTTATTTCTTTGCAACTCTGATAGAAGTATTGTCAAAACTTGATTTAATTTTGTATTCGTAAGGAAACAATGTTGATGATGCATGTCCTTTTTGTAAAATAAGTAACGGCTAACAGTTAAAAGTAAGTGCAGATTGAAGCAAGGAAATAGGCCGTGGTGAGTTATTGCTGTAAGGTCATGCCAACATGCCAAAAATTAATAGAACTTCTGGCAGTTGAAACTTACAGCTTGTATTTCCTGCTCCTTCTCTGTAAAACAGGTGAGAAATTGATTTGTCTAGTACTGATAGTGTGCATGTTGTGGGGAAATATATTTGTATATTATATTCAATGAGCATGTTGTGGTGAAATTGATTTGTATAGTGTATTGAATAGTGTGTATGTTGTGGAGAAATAGATTTGTTTAGTATATACACTGTGTGCGTATGGAGAAAAATATTTGTCGAGTATGGATAGTATATGTAGTTATGGTTGCACATATTCAACTTCACATGCTCAATTTAGTCAAAGTTAAAAATGGTTTTTAGATAAATCAATCAATGCAATTGTTCACTGTATAATGTATCTCAGTATAAAAAAGTACAGCCAGTCAAGAAAGTTTAAGCTGATCAAAACTTTGTGCAAATTAATATGCAAGAGCTGCAGACCCAGGGATATAACAGGTAGTTAGTTGCTTCTAGAACTACATCACATCTCAGTATAAGCTCTCCTAATGCTGCCAAAATGATATACACGGTCATCAGTAAAATACATTATAAAATAATTTTAACTCATTTAGCAAACCTGCTAGTGTTAAAATGGATCTAATGGTGACAAACATTATCATCTACTTGATCAAACATCACAGGCTGCTGTTGTTTAGTTAAAAACAGGGGCTGTTGAGGAACACCCAACAAACAGTTGGATATAGTAGTTAAAAAAAATAATTTCTCCAATATTTACAAAATATTAAGGGAATAATAAAAACTATTAAGTCAGTGGGAATGTGCCAGAACTAAAACTGATGCACAGAAACAGGATGAGACTAGACGTAGGAAGTTAAAATGGGATGTTCACACATTTTTGGATGTAATACACATTTTTGGATGTAAGACGTTTTAAAATATTAAAGATAAAAGCAACACAAATCCTGCCTATCTATAATTTACATTTCTATAGTGGTGCTCATCAGGCAATGACTGCAGCTGTAAATACATCTTAGAAAACAAACAACAACATTAGAGTGAATTCTATTTGGTACTCAGAAAGCCATAAAAGCAAGTCTTGGCTTCAGTAATTAAAAGTACAGGCAGCTGGGTTCAGTATGGATCACCACACCCATTCATATTTTTGTGTGTGCCCAAGAAACTTGGGGCAGATGAAGTAGAATTAACCTGTTTCAATGAACTTGGAATATGAGGGAATAGTTGGGAGGACTCTGGTGTGTTCTAGAGCATCGGCCCAGGATTTGAACCCAAGACTATTAGCTAGCAGTCATAAACTCTACCAATTGATGATAATGTCCACTAATATGGCGAGGTAAAAAAAAAGAAAGTGAAAGCTACTCTATTTGCTCAAATGACCATCAGGTCAGAAATTCATTTCTTTTCATACACTATGGCTGAAGTGATATTGCACTGCAAACCTTTAAACAATGTTCCTTCTAAGGGGGAAAAGCTAGTGTGCAACATGTATTTTCTGTGCGCGGTGTTCTAAAAGTCTTATATAAGGATATACTTATTTTACAAAATCACTGCGCGGCAGCTCAAAACTACTGCGCGGTCGCGCAGCTTAGAGGGAACATTGCCTTTAAATACTGTGAAATTATTAGTTACTTAAAATTTTTCAACTCACCTGTCAAAATTATTTTAGTAACTAGGCCCTACAACTTAGAAAAAAAATAATTCTACAGATTTGGATAGTCATGTACTGTTGAAATATTTAAGTTAAGGCTTACCAAAAAATGGTAATATATTATTATATCTGCAGTTTAAAATTTCACTATTTAACACAGTAGAAAAGTGTTGTCGACCGAGGGCAAGTATATATGTCTATGATAAAACATATGAGGTGAAAGACAACTTTACTGTACTGTGCATTGTTTTCTAATACACTCCAGCACGTGATTTATTCACATAACTTTGAGGCCCCAGGGTGTGATCCCACCCCCTCTTCCCCATCCACCTATGATAGAACTTACTCTGCATAGTCTGGCACCGTGCTCCAACCCAGCCCTCATAGCATGTACAGCTACCAGACACAGCATCACAGGTCCCCTTGTTGGAGCAATCACAGAAATAGGAGCAGCTGGGTCCATAGCGTCCTGATGGACAGGCTGGTAGATACAGAAAGTTTTATTAGATATTATAACAGGTGGGTCCATAGCGACCTGATGGACAGGCTAGTAGATACAGAAAGTTTTGTTAGATATTATAACAGGTGGGTCCATAGCGACCTGATGGACAGGCTGGTAGATACAGAAAGTTTTATTAGATATTTTAACAGGCTGGTGATACAGAAAGTTTTATTAGATATTTTAACAGGCTGGTGATACAGAAAGTTTTATTAGATATTTTAACAGGTACAGAAAGTTTTATTAGATATTTTAACAGGCTGGTGATACAGAAAGTTTTATTAGATATTTTAACAGGTGGGTCCATAGCATCCTGATGGACAGGCTGGTAGATACAGAAAGTTTTATTAGATATTTTAACAGGCTGGTGATACAGAAAGTTTTATTAGATATTTTAACAGGCTGGTGATACAGAAAGTTTTATTAGATATTTTAACAGGTACAGAAAGTTTTATTAGATATTTTAACAGGCTGGTGATACAGAAAGTTTAATTAGATATTTTAACAGATACAGGAAGTTTAATTAGATATTTTAACAGGCTGGTGATACAGAAAGTTTTATTAGATATTTTAACAGGCTGGTGATACAGAAAGTTTTATTAGATATTTTAACAGGTGGGTCCATAGCATCCTGATGGACAGGCTAGTAGATACAGAAAGTTTTATTAGATATTTTAACAGGCTGGTGATACAGAAAGTTTTATTAGATATTTTAACAGGCTGGTGATACAGAAAGTTTTATTAGATATTTTAACAGGCTGGTGATACAGAAAGTTTTATTAGATATTTTAACAGGCTTGTTTTACAGAAAGTTTTATTAGATATTTTAACTGGTACAGAAAGTTTTATTAGATATTTTAACTGGTGGGTCCATAGCGTCATGATGGACAGGCTGGTGATACAGAAAGTTTTATTAGATATTTTAACTGGTACAGAAAGTTTTATTAGATATTTTAACAGGTGGGTCCATAGCGTCATGATGGACAGGCTAGGAGATAAAGTTTTATTAGATATTTTAACAGCTACAGGAAGTTTATTAGACATTTTAACAGGTAGGTCCATTGTGTATATATGGAATGTTAAAAGAAACTTAAAGTTTGTTAGCTCAGAAATCTTACATTCATTATAGCTTTTAAAAATTTCATCCAACATTTACTACTAAAATTCACTGTAACTAAAAGTGGCTATAGCTTTAAGAATAAAACCACATTCAAAATATATGCACTGTATCTATTTCAGTCTGAGTTTAGTGTATTGATACAAGTACTTATGAAAAGAAAAATACACACGATTAAAGTACTTTTAGAAGGACTTGAGCACAAAAAGGTTGAGGTGTTTATAAAAGGAGTTAAACACAAAAAAGTGAGGTGTTTATAAAATGAGTTAAACACAAAAAAAAAGTGAGGTGTTTATGAAGACTGGAGCACACAAAGAAGTACAGTGTTGAAAAAGACTTACATAGTTCACATGTTTCTCCCATGACACCAGGCTGACACTGACAAGCACCAGTCACAGAATCACAGCCAGCATCATCACCACAAGAACATTCCTCCCTGCAGTTCAGACCCCACCGGTTCTTCGGACATGCTGAAAGTAACAACAAAAAACAACCCTTGCTACAAACTACAAACAATATTCCACATAATCATTTTATAAAGCCTTTATATAACCTTGCGTAAGATGTTCAGACCCCAGCACACACACAAATAATCTGTAAGCCTACATGCGATTGCTACTTAGTGCAAATTGCAGCAATAAAATTGCTAAAATTACACATTTATTTTTGCTTTAAATCTGGCTCACTGTATGGTGTTTTAAATGCAGCTTTCAGGGAATTTAGTAATGAGTCTTATCTTAATGAGCTGATTTTGCGGTTAGTTGTTCTAATTTTTTTATGCCGTCTAGACATAATGGTAGGAGTTGTGATTGTTCTGTATATTAAATAAGTCAAACTTAAAATTAATTTACACAGAAAAGCAAAAAAAAAAAAAAAAAAAAAAAAAACTTACAAAATAGCCTTTCATTAACACTATATTTAGAATTCAAACATTAGTACATTTGACTGAGTGATAAAAAGAGGAGTAGGCTCTAACTTACATTTCTCACACCTGTCTCCTGTATAGCCGGCTGGACACTTGCACTGACCAGTCGTGGGCAGACAGGATGCACCGTTCACACAATCACAGCGCTCAGTGCAGTAGTTGCCGTGAGTTCCAGGTGGGCATTCTGTTGGCCAAAATTTTAAATGTTGTATTTACATTTCTTTAAAATACGAAGGAAGCTATTTTCAGTATAGAGAATACTGAAGACTTAAGTATTTCTATATTCACAAAAAATAGTTGAAAAACATAAGTTTTCTAAATAAAAGAAAAAGTTTAAATTGAAATTTATGTTACTGAATAGCCAAAAAAACTTTTTTTAATAGCTAATATCATTTACTTATATATTTTTAGACTTAATGGTAATTTTAAAGCAGCCATATAAGTGATACCTGCTGTGAGGATATCACAGTATGGCTAATTAAACATATCAGACAAGTGTTAACATAGCAAGTACCTAACTCCCACATCTGGCCATACTACCACTCTCAGCTGTTACAAAACATATTTGACTGATATTAAAGTGGCAATTATCTAACTCACATATCTGGCCATAATACCCCTCTCAGCTGTTACACAACATATTAGATGTGTTAAAGTAACATTTACCTAACTCGCACATCTGGCCGTAATACCCCTCCTGATTGTTATACAACACAATAGACAAGTGTTAAAATAACTTATACCTAACTCGCACATCTGGCCGTAATACCTCTCTCAGCTGTTACACAACATATTAGATGTGTTAAAGTAACATTTACCTAACTCGCACATCTGGCCGTAATACCCCTCCTGGCAGGTACAGCAGCCTGAGGTGGGGTCGCAGGACGCCCCATTCTGACAGACACAAGAGTGGACACAGTCTGGGCCAAACTTGCCAGCCGGGCACTGCTGGTCACACTTCTTGCCTGTCCAGCCCAACTGGCAGCTGCAGGCGCCGTTCACGTGACTGCAGTCTCCGTGCTCACACGAACAGTTGTGCTTACAGTCCTCACCATATGTCCCGTCAGGACACGCTGAAAGTGGAAAAGATATCACAGAAAAATTTTACCTTAGTCATCTAACCATGCTGAAAGTGGGAAAGACATGACAGCAAAATTTCATTAAAAAGTATCTTAGTTTATTTTGATCTTAGTCTTCCCACTATGACCTTTAGTACACACTGAAAATGGCAAAAAAAATTTCAGGAACATTTAATACTCCTCATAAACCATATAAATTACACTCTAATTTGCAATATAATTCTTTTACTTTAAAACAGACATCATTTATTAAAACTATTTTGAAAATTCTCAGAACAGTTGAAATAGTTTATCAAGGGACAAAACTCTATTACTTACTGTCTTGACATTTTTCTCCCCTGTATCCAGGCAAACATTTACAGCGTCCAGATCTTTTATTGCAGCGGGCTCCATTCTGACAGTCACAGACCTAAAGTAAAATACACAACAACGGAAATCAACAACATAAACTAACATGGGTTTTTAAACTGCAATCAACATCATAAACTAACATGGGTTTTTAAACTGCAATCAACATCATAAACTAACATGGGTTTTTAAACTGCAATCAACATCATAAACTAGCATGGGTTTTTAAACTGCAATCAACATCATAAGTTAACATGGGATTTTAAACTACAATCAACAGCATAAACTAACATGGGTTTTTAAACTGCAATCAACAGCATAAACTAACATGGGTTTTTAAACTGCAATCAACATCATAAACTAACATGGGTTTTTAAACTGCAATCAACATCTGAAACTAACATGGGTTTTTAAACTGCAATCAACATCATAAACTAACATGGGTTTTTAAACTGCAATCAACATCATAAACTAACATGGGTTTTTAAACTGCAATCAACATCGTAAACTAACAATGGGTTTTTAAACTAAAAACAACATCATAAACTAACATGGGTTTATAAAATGCAATCAACATCGTAAACTAACATGGGTTTTTAAACTGCAATCAACATCATCAACTAACATGGGTTTTTAAACTACAATCAACAGCATAAACTAAAATGGGTTTTTAAACTGCAATCAATATTATAAACTAAAGAGGGTATGTAGTCTGAAATCAACATTTAAATGCACAACTGAAATCAACATCGTAAACTAACATGGTTTTTTTAAAACTGAAATCAATATTATTTACTAACGAGGTTATGAAATCTGAAACCAACATTAAAAACTAATATGGGCTTGTGAAAGTTTGATAAAATCAATCTCATCATCCATCTATTCAACCTTAGTGACCTTTAGACCTTTAAACCTGTAACATCGGAACACAAAGGCTCACCCCAGTACAGTTAAAACCATATCTGTTTTCTGGGCACCTCTCCCCACAGGTGGTGCCGATGTAGCCCTCTGGACAGATGCAAGCCCCAGTGGACATGTCACAGTCTGCATCGTTCTCACACTGGCAGAGCTTGTCACAGTTGGGACCATACTCTCCTTCCTTGCAGCCTGTCAGGGGAGATAAGGGTTAGTCAATCATTGTGGTTGTTTCCCCTGAACTACAACTAATAAAAAAATAACTGAAAGAAATAAGTAATAAAAAAAAACAATACAAGACTAGATTAAGTATAATAAAAATGATTTTGCTGTATAGGAAAAAAAACCTTTAAAAACATTTAGCTTTCAAATAAAATTAATAAAATTGATTTTGTGCTCAAAGAAAAAACCAGATCAAGTGCAAAAAAGAAATAAAATCATAATAAAAAAAACAAGTCAAGTTTAAAAAAAAATGTGAGACTATACTCTAGCTACTGAGTGCAAATATTGTGATTCTTACCAAAAACCCAAGATGCTAGCATTGGATGAGAGAAGCAACAAACTTAGCTATGAATTAAAGTCTAAATGGCAAAGTCATTTACTTTCAAGTTTTAAAATATTTTTATTTAGTAATTTTAAAGATTGTAGATTATTTGAAACAGTAGCGTAAAAATATATTCTGGATCTGTGATAAATCAAGGGGCAGTGCTCAATTATCAAGGGCAGTACAAAGCTAAACAAAGTGGAAGTGCTACATGTGTTATAAATGCAAGCCAATTTCAAAGCTTCATAAAAGTTAAAAAGCTTAACAGAATTCTATCATAAAAACTACTGCAACGTTTGTTATAATTTAAACTTTGTTATAATTTAAACTGATGTTTGCGCTAGCTGTTCTTATATTGTTGTGGGTTGTGATCTCATTTATTTTTGATATTTTGATACACCATTTTATGTATGACAAAATTGGTGTATACACTATACCATCATATTTAGGAAATGCTTAGAGTAGAAAATTTTTCTTTGTATTTTATCTAGTAACAACAGCAAATGCTGACATTCCCTTGGGTAAAGAACTGAACTGATTTGAAGAGCACTAATGGAGAAGTTTGAGACAACTGAGTGTAATGTGAGTACCTGCTTTAAGACTACTCAATGCATTCTTGTCTTTCAGCATTTTCCTGTACTTGTAGCTGGTCTTCCTGCCTTTAACACCCTTTACCCCATTTTTGCCTTTCTTCCTCTCTGGTGACAGGGAACATTAGAAATATCAAAGTTACAGTAGGGCCACATTCACAGTTTGGCCACATTCACAGTATGGCCACATTCATAATATGGCTACATTCACAGTATGGCCACATTCACAGTATGGTTACATTCACAGTATGGCCACATTCATAATATGGCTACATTCACAGTATGGCCACATTCACAGTATTGCCACATTCACAGTAGGTTTACATTCACAGTATGGCCACATTCACAGTATGGTTACATTCTCAGTATGGTTACATTCACAGAATGGCCACATTCACAGTAGGGCCACATTCACAGTATGGCCACATTCATAGTATGGCTATATTCACAGTAAGGTTACATATTCACAATATGGCCATAATCACAGTATAGCTATATTCCCAAGGCATTTTCAAATTACTGCCACATTAATTACTATCAAATTTGACAATTTGTTAATCAGAAACAAAATTAATGAGAAAAAAGACACAAAGGTTATTTTAGTAATCTAGAAATCTAATATAGTGCTTGTGAAAAACGGTTTTGTAAAATAGCACTATATTGCCAATGCAAAATTTATTCTGGATTTTAAAAAATCATATCAGGTCAATTAAGCTTTTATATTCATGGAGTGGAATTATTCTGGTTTGATGCAAATACAAGAGATCTTTTATAAACCATTAACGGTGTAATACTTGATTTACAGATGTATAATTTCTATTTAAATGAAATTTACAAGAACTAATGTAGCATCAGTGAAACTTGGAGTCTATGCATGTTAATAAAAGCCTAGAAATACTACATATTAAAATGTTACTGCCTTACAACAAAAACTAGAGACTTAACCCAGTGAATTGGATGCAAGTTAATTGCAACTGCATGGCTGGCATAAATATAATCATTGATCTATGTAAGTAACTGATTTTAACAGGTCTGTTGGAAGCAAGCCGGTGACCTTAAAAAGTCTAGAGGATGCAAGTAACTGACCGTAACAGGTTAGATGATGCAAATAATTGACCTTAACAGGTCAGATGGATGCAAGTAACTGACCGTAACAGGTTAGACGATGCAAATAATTGACCTTTAATGGATGCAAGAACTGACCGTAACATGTAAGATAGAGGCTAAAACCTTTACCCTTTTCACAGCTTTGTCCGTAAAATCCAGTCCTACACATACACTGGCCACTGACACTGTCACATGCCATATGGGACTCACACTGACAGATGCCTTGACAGTTAGCCCCGTATGTTCCCTGAGGACACGCTGAAAGTTTGCAAATTTAAATTTTTGGTCAATAATAAAATACAGAAAAAAAAAATTTATACTAGACAAATCACTGAACAATAAAAGTATGTGCTAGATAAATCTCCAAACCATAAAAAAAAAGAAATGTTGAAAAAAAATGATCAGGTGAGTATCTTAAGAAGGTCTGATAGTATTGCTGTAAAGATCAGGAAAAAAATTATATCAGTGTTGTAACAAGGTCTGATGGTATTGCTGAAATTATATCAGTATTGTAACAAGGTCTGATGGTATAGCTGAAATTATATCAGTATTGTAACAAGGTCTGATGGTATAGCTGAAATTATATCAGTATTGTAAAGAGGTCTGATGGTATTGCTGTAAAGATCAGAGTCAAGGCAATATTAGGGTTTGTGTTATGGGTATGTAAGACCAGGATCACTTTGAGAGTTGTGACATCAGCAAAAACAGATTACACACACCCAGCAGGTGTTTTGGGAAATCTTAAAACGACTATTTTCATATGCCTGATAGTGTGGTTGAATGGTAGTGTTCGTCTGTTAACCTTTTGAGTTCAGATCCCTGGCTAGAGTTGTAGCAACGTACTTGAGTCCACCCAACTCTAATGGGTACCTAACTCACGCTAGGTGACTGGGCATAGTGCAGACCACACTATCCCTTCAAATGCTGAGGCAACAGGTAAACTCTACTTCATCTGTCCACCCAACTCTAATGGATACCTAACACACATTAGAAAAATAAGGTGACCGGGCATAGTGCAGACCACAATATCCCATCATATGCAGAGGACCAGGTAAACTCTACTTCACCTGCACCGCCAGGGTCAAAAGGGTACTTTACTTTTTTTTAAGGCTCCACCAAACAATTCTTTGCGTACTTACGCTGGTCACATCTCTTGCCTGTGAGACCAGGTGGACACTCACACTTCCCGTCCACGTGGTAGCAGGTCTTGTCAGCCCCACACTGGCACTCTTGTTTACAGTTCAGACCAAACCGGCCATAAGGACAGGCTGGAAAACATTGCCAGTTAGAATAGTGTAACAAGTCAGTATAAATAATGTAAATATAACTTGCATAAATTATAAGGTACCCCTCATCCCCCTCCCCCCACATCTCAGCAGTTTTTAAAGAAAGGTAACCCAGAAAGCATATCACAATTCAAGAAAGATAATCGAGGTACCAAAAAATATTTGATACAAAGTCAAAAAAAAACATAATTCAGAACAATTAACCCCTAATTTCATGTGTGCCCCAATTATTTCTTATGTTGTACTATCTGATTTGTTCCAACTATATATATTTAATTCATATCTGCATAGTAATTGAAGTCTTGCTCGCAACGAGATTTTGAATAATATATATATATATATATATATATATATTCGTGATTTTCACAATAATGGTTAATTTTTATATTTTTAAAAATTAAGAATAGAAATAATGAAATAGGGCTTCATTTAGAATGTAACTAATATAGTAATATCAATAAAAAGTACATCCAGTTATTTTGAACAATTTTTTTTGGCATTTTAAAGTAATTTTTCTAATTCTACAGTAGTTATTTTTTTTAGAATTGACAGTGTTTTGTATTATTTGTTAATTATAAAACCATTCAGACTCAAACATAATCAACTGGTGCTATTTTCCTGTAGGCCTATTTTTTTTTTATACATATGTATACTTTAAAAAAAAAATATGTCAGCACCAGTAGAATAATGCTTCTTAAATTTGCTTGGCTGCTGAAAATTAAAAATGCTGTTAAACCTGGACAGCAAAGGGTTAATACAGTGGAACAAATACTAAGACCTCATCATCTTCACAAAGTTTGGAAAGGTTTAAAGTATGTCAAAAGTGGAACAACTACTAAGACCTCACAGTTTGGGTTAAAGTATGTCAACAACAGTACATCTACTAAGTCTTCACAGTTTGGAAAGGGTTAAAGTATGTCAACAATAGTACAGCTACTAAGACCTCACCGTCTTCACAAAGTTTGGAAAGGATTAAAGTATGTCAACAATAGTACAGCTACTAAGACCTCACCGTCTTCACAGAGTTTGGAAAGGGTTAAAGTATGTCAACAATAGAACAGCTACTAGGTCTTTACAGTTTGGAAAGGGTTAAAGTATGTCAACAATAGTACAGCTACTAAGACCTCACCATCTTCACAGAGTTTGGAAAGGGTTAATGTATGTCAACAGCTACTAAGACCTCACAGTTTGGAAAGGGTTAAAGTATGTCAACAATAGTACAGCTACTAAGACCTCACCGTCTTCACAGTTTGGAAAGGGTTAAAGTATGTCAACAATAGTACAGCTACTAAGACCTCACCGTCTTCACAGTTTGGAAAGGGTTAAAATATGTCAACAATAGTACAGCTACTAAGACCTCACCGTCTTCACAGTTTGGAAAGGGTTAAAGTATGTCAACAATAGTACAGCTACTAAGACCTCACCGTCTTCACAGTTTGGAAAGGGTTAAAATATGTCAACAATAGTACAGCTACTAAGACCTCACCATCTTCACAGAGTTTGCCGGTCCAGCCCATCTTACAGGAACATCTGCCATCCTTATGATCACACAGAGCATCATTTTTACACTGGCAAACTTCTTTACATTCCTTCCCATAGAAACCTCTCAGGCAGGCTGAAATAATTTATTCTCTCATAAGGAAGCTTGGCAAAAAGGTTTCATCATTTACAATTATCTAGTCATAACTTATTTAGAATCTACATTTCCTTCATCACTACAAATATAAGCTAGTAAGGCTGAGCATAGAGCTGACCACACTAAACCCTACATATGCTGAGGTCACAGAAACAGGGAACTTCACTTGCCCCCATGGACCTTTGGGTTCAAAAGGGAACTTTACTTTTTATAAGCCTATAACCAGTTTAGACATGCACAGATAAAGAAACTTAAAATTTGAAAACAAAAATGAAAACAGAAGAAAATTAGAAAGCAAAATGAAATTGAACCAGTTTTGGAAATTAACACACTGCATTATTATAAAATAAAAATTGTAAATATGAAAACAGACTAGTGTAGAAAGTATAAAACCAGTTTTGGATGATGACAGAAGTAGAAAGCAAAAGAAAATATAAAACCAGTTTTGGATGATGACAGATTGTGACATCCCTGATGGTGACTTACGCTTGTCACACTGGCGCCCTCTGTACCCTGGCTGGCAAACACATTCCCCTGTGTGACGGTCACATGACTTGCTATTGACACAACTACAGCGTGTCTGGCAGTTGGGCCCATAGAAACCTGGCTCACAGGCTGAAAACAGAACCATCATTCACAGTAACAGGTGAACTCAACTTTATCTGCTATATAGATCACCAGGTCAAAAAATGTAACAAACCAGTGTATGGCTGTTTCTATGTAATGTAACCCCCAGAAGGAGGTTAAACCATTCTCAAAGTCAACTCATACAATAATATACTATTGTAAACACTGCATTTCCATGTTAAATCTATCAGAAAATCACACATTTTCTGTATGAGGTGTGCTTGTAAATTATACATGAGAGATTCAGACAACAGTTCCACAGAACTCACTAGCAATTCCCTCCCAGCCCTTGTAAAGTTACAGATACCAATGATTAGATAAAATGTCAGACTTCCACACAACAGGTGCCATTGATGACAACAGTTCCACAGAACTTACCTTTCTCACAAGCAATACCCTCCCAGCCTGCTTTACAGTTACCATTGATTGTATGAAATGTCAGACAACAGTTCCACAGAACTTACCTTTCTCACAAGCAATACCCTCCCAGCCTGCTGTACAGTTACAGGTACCATTGATTGTATGAAATGTCAGACAACAGTTCCACAGAACTTACCTTTCTCACAAGCTATACCCTCCCAGCCTGCTGTACAGTTACAGGTGCCATTGATGACAACAGTTCCACCAAACTTACCTTTCTCACAAGCTATACCCTCCCAGCCTGCTGTACAGTTACAGGTGCCATTGATGACAACAGTTCCACAGAACTTACCTTTCTCACAAGCTATACCCTCCCAGCCTGCTGTACAGTTACAGGTACCATTGATTGTATGAAATGTCAGACAACAGTTCCACCAAACTTACCTTTCTCACAAGCTATACCCTCCCAGCCTGCTGTACAGTTACAGGTGCCATTGATGACAACAGTTCCACCAAACTTACCTTTCTCACAAGCAATACCCTCCCAGCCTGCTGTACAGTTACAGGTACCATTGATTGTATGAAATGTCAGACAACAGTTCCACCAAACTTACCTTTCTCACAAGCTATACCCTCCCAGCCTGCTGTACAGTTACAGGTGCCATTGATGACAACAGTTCCACCAAACTTACCTTTCTCACAAGCTATTCCCTCCCAGCCTGTTGTACAGTTACAGGTACCATTGATTGTATGAAATGTCAGACAACAGTTCCACCAAACTTACCTTTCTCACAAGCTATACCCTCCCAGCCTGCTGTACAGTTACAGGTGCCATTGATGACAACAGTTCCACCAAACTTACCTTTCTCACAAGCTATACCCTCCCAGCCTGCTGTACAGTTACAGGTGCCATTGATGACAACAGTTCCACCAAACTTACCTTTCTCACAAGCTATTCCCTCCCAGCCTGCTGTACAGTTACAGGTGCCATTGATGACAACAGTTCCACCAAACTTACCTTTCTCACAAGCTATTCCCTCCCAGCCTGCTGTACAGTTACAGGTGCCATTGATGACAACAGTTCCACCAAACTTACCTTTCTCACAAGCAATACCCTCCCAGCCTGCTGTACAGTTACAGGTGCCATTGATAGGATGGCAGGATCCTCCGTGCATACAGAAACATCTGTACACACAGTTTTGGCCATACATGCCCATGGGACAAGCTGGACAATAGGAAAATATTAATATATATATCTTTAATGTTGCTTGTACTTAAAAGTCAGTGTTGTGATTATCAGTATAGGAAGCTATGATTGCCAGTACAGGAAGCTATGATTGCCAGTACAGGAAGCTATGATTGCCAGTATAGGAAGCTGTGATTGTCAGTATAGGAAGCTGTGATTGTCAGTATAGGTAGCTGTAATTGTCAGTGTATGGAGATTTGATATTCAGTTTAGGAAGATGTGATTGTCAGTATAGGTAGCTGTAATTGTCAGTGTAGGGAGATGTGATTGTCAGTATAGAAAGTTGTGATTGTCAGTATGGAAAGCTGTGATTTTCAGTATGGGTAGCTGTAATTGTCAGTGTAGGGAGATGTAATATTCAGTGTAGGAAGATGTGATTGTCAGTATTTGTAGAGCTGTGATTGTAAGTGGGGTTGTCAGAAAATGAAAGATGAATTAAAACTCTCAGCACATGACAAGAAACATTTTAACGCCTTACG
This sequence comes from Physella acuta, assembly GCF_028476545.2. Classification (NCBI taxonomy): domain Eukaryota; kingdom Metazoa; phylum Mollusca; class Gastropoda; family Physidae; genus Physella; species Physella acuta. The sequence continues at coordinate 50,192 of NW_026732217.1, read as the reverse complement.
CTCTTCACACTTGGCCGACTTCCATCCAGGTTTACAGTGACACGTGCCAGTGACAGGGTCACAGGTGCCGCCATTCAAACAATCACAGGTCTGCTCGCAGTCCGGCCCCCAGGAGCCAGGTGAGCAGGTGTGGTTACAGGTACTGCCCATGCTGCCTGCAGCACAGTGGCAGGCTCCATCCACAGGGTCGCAGCTACAGGAGAGTGGGGAAATTAAAATCATGAAATGGAACAGCAACAACACAAACTATTCCCAGGTACAGGATAGTGGGGAAATTAAAATCATGAAATGGAAGAGCAACAACACAAAATAAACCCAGGTACAGAACATTGGTGTCAATTACAATTATGAAATTGAACAGTAAAAACACAAACTAATCCCAGGTACAGAGCATTGGGGTAAATTAAATTTAATAAATGGAACAACAGCAGAAACAAATCCAAATTAATAAATTAAAATCATGAAATGGAACTGCAATAACATAAACACCATTTAAAGGCAGGGATAAGAATAACCACTGTTATTTTAGACTGCTTCAGCTGTAATCTCCAGCTATAGTCATTTGCCATTTGAGGTCATAAAACCCATTTTATATTTTTAAAAAAAAGTACTGTTTTTTTCCTAGCCAGATTAAAAAATTGTTAAAACCATCAACCCAAAGTATATACTAAATGTAAGAAACATTTGAAGACTACACAGGATAAACCACAGATGTCTACTTTTTGAAATTTTTGAGTTAGTTCCATATTCATGTGGTACTAGTGTATCTGTATCCCGTTAATATTTAGGATTTTAAAAACCATGCCATAATGGAACAGCAAAGGATCTCAAACACAAAATCTCATTTTTCTCAAAAGTAGAAAGCTATGAGAACTGTGGTTTATCCCCTGTGGTCCTTTTTTGCTTGTCACATTGAAGTAAAATATGGCAAAAAAATTATAATTTTAGTATTTTTTAAAGCAAAAATGCAGAGGCATAGCGAGGGGGGGCGGACACACATAAGTTCCTGGGCGCCGACCTTAGGGGGTGCTAAAATGGGTTGGAAAAATAAATTGAAAGCTTGAGGGGAGGGGGGTTGCAAATCGAAAGTTTGAGGGGAGGGGGGGGTGTGTGCAAATCGAAAGTTTGTCCCCTGGCGCCGGGAAGGGTCGCTACGCCTCTGCAAAAATGTACTGGTTTGTGACTTGAGTAGGCATATTATAAAAAAAAAAAAAACAATCAATCTTAAATAAGTCACATAGATGATAAAACATGGCATCGTATGAAATCTACAGACCTGGCCCAGTCCCCACAGCTGCACATACTCTGGCACTCCAGGCCATAGAAACCATCAGGACAAGCTTTCTCACAGTGCCGGCCCCTCCATCCTGCAGTACACATACAGGCGCCACCTATGTGGTCACAGGTGGCGCCATGCTGACATCTGCACGGCTTGCTACAGCCTGCGCCATAGTAGCCTTCAGGGCACTCTGGGAACATAGAAAGATAGCCATATTAACATATAAGGTAGTCATATAACATACAAGACCCATAGAATGTATGTGGTAGTCACATCAGAATTTAGGGTAGTAGTTTAAACCAAAAATAATAGATAACTTTGAACCTATTAAAAAAATTTTTTTAACACAATATGTTAATGTAAACATGAGATAGTCATAGTGTAACTGATAAAACTATTTAAATAAAAGATAAACCCATTTGTATTGAAAGATACACTCCCTCACAGATACTAAATAAACCGGTAGTGATCTCCCCTAAACTTTCTCGAATATTCTTATATAAAACAACAAGGGGATGGTAACTGGGGATATAGTTATGATTTTTAATCCATTTTAAATACTAAAACTTTTAAAAATAGAATAGAATCTCAGTAAAAAACAATTGCGCACCAAGCGAACGCCTAATAAAGGTGTGTATAATAGTGCGCAATATTATTAGTACTTTTAAAATTTACATTAGTTTTTTGAGAAATCGGAAGTAGCGTAAATTACTACTTCCTGTCAACGGAAATTACTCAAAATTTAACAGAAGGTAGAGAATTAGATCTTTTACTTACATGTGAAATTTCATTTATCTATCTGAAATAGTACTCAAGTTATAGGCTTTTAAAAAATTCAAAGTAGGAAAAGTACCACTTCCGGTTATCGGAAATCGCTCAAAAGTTGATACGGATCTACGATTTTGATAAAATACTTATATATGAAATTTCATCAACCTAGCTGTAACGGTACTCAAGTTATCGTGTTTACACACGGACAGACAGACAGACAGACAGACACACACACACACAGACATACGGACAAGATTGCAAAATTATGTTTTTCCGTATCAGTGAGGTGTAAAACGTCGAGATTTGTAAAAATCTCGATTTTTTTTTTTTGCACGATTACAATACTTTCTCTATACTACGTATATACGAGAAAGTAAAAAACAGATACATATAATACATAGATACATATAATTATAGATATTATAAGATACATGAAATAAAACACAAATTAATTTACCATATAACCATCATAGATTATAAGTAAACAAGTACCCATGGTAACTGATTGGACAGCATGGCCTAGTGGTAGAGCACTAGACTGCTAACCCAAATATCTAAGGTTCGAATCCTGTTTCAAGTCAGTAGAATCTCCCTGATTCCACTCAGTTCTGATGTGTACCTATCTCATATAGGGAAAGTAAAAGCAGCTGGGCATAAAGCTGACCACTCCATCCCTTGAGGTAGAATTAAAAAAAAGATGAACTCTACTTCACTTGCCCCATAGACCGTCAGGTTTGAAAGGGAACTTGACTTACTACTTACATGGTAAATGAACAACTTACTCTGATCACAGTTTGGTCCCCTCCATCCTGGCACACACAAACATTCGCCAGTCACTGGGTCGCAGTCAGCACTGTTCTGGCACTCACACTTCTGGGAGCAGCCGTCTCCATAGGTTCCTGGTGGGCAACCTGGTCAAACCATACACAAGTATAAGCTACATGTATAGAACATTCACAAATATAAACAACATGTTTAATACATTCACAAATATAAACAAACTGATCAAACCATACACAAGTATAAGCAACATGTTTAAAACATTTACAAATATAAACAAACTGACCAAATCATACACATTTAAACAAATTGACACAAATATAAACAAACTGACCAAATCATACACATTTAAACAAATTGACACAAATATAAACAAACTGACCAAATCATACACATTTAAACAAATTGACACAAATATAAACAAACTGACCAAAGGGTACATAAATAACCTGACCAAACTATACACAAATATAAACAATCTGACCAAATTGTTCACATATAAGCTAACTGACCAAACTATCCAGATATATAAACAAACAGACCAAACAATAGACAAATATAAACAAACTGACCAAACCTTTCACATATATAAACAAACAGACCAAACCACACACACATATAAACAAACAGACCAAACCATACACAAACATAAACAAAATAATTAAACCATTCACAATCATTGGACTAAAACACATACAAATATAAACAATGACTAAAAACATGCACAAAAATGAAGGTTAAATCCTCTGTGGACAAACTGAGCACAACATAAAATTAAAGACAACTGTCCTAAAGTTTTCATTATAGACAAAATCAGTTTTGAAACTGCTGGATGTGGAGTTCAGGTAATGAAATAAGGTGGCAGTGTATACTTGGTACTGACCACACAACCCCTTTTTATAGTGGTAAACAAATGCCTTCTTTAGTTGTAAAGCAAAAGCCTTTCAACCTAGCCCTTGGTTGTAAAGAAATCAAAAGCCCTTCAACTTCAACCTAGCCATTGGTTGTAAAGTAATTAAAAGCCCTTCAACCTAGCCATTGGTTGAAAAATGTAATCAAAAGCCCTTCAACCTAGCCATTGGTTGTAAAGTAATCAAAAGCCCTTCAACTTCAACCTAGCCATTGGTTGTAAAGTAATTAAAAGCCCTTTAACCTAGCCATTGGTTGCAAAGTAATCAAAAGCCCTTCAACCTAACCATTGGTTGCAAAGTAATCAAAAGCCCTTCAACCTAGCCATTGGTTGCAAAGTAATCAAAAGCCCTTCAACCTAGCCATTGGTTGCAAAGTAATCAAAAGCCCTTCAACCTAGCCATTGGTTGAAAAATGTAATCAAAAGCCCTTCAACCTAGCCATTGGTTGCAAAGTAATCAAAAGCCCTTCAACCTAGCCATTGGTTGCAAAGTAATCAAAAGCCCTTCAACCTAGCCATTGGTTGCAAAGTAATCAAAAGCCCTTCAACCTAACCATTGGTTGCAAAGTAATCAAAAGCCCTTCAACCTAGACATTGGTTGCAAAGTAATCAAAAGCCCTTCAACCTAGACATTGGTTGCAAAGTAATCAAAAGCCCTTCAACCTAACCATTGGTTGCAAAGTAATCGAAAGCCCTTCAACCTAGCCATTGGTTGTAAAGAAATCAAAAGCCCTTTAACCTAGCCATTGGTTGCAAAGTAATCGAAAGCCCTTCAACCTAGCCATTGGTTGTAAAGAAATCAAAAGCCCTTGGTTGTAAAGAAATCAAAAGCCCCTCAACCTAGCCATTGGTTGTAAAGAAATCAAAAGCCCTTTGACCAAGCCCATAACTGCCCCCACAAATCACCTCTGTCACAGATCTGTCCTGTCCACCCAGGTTTACATGTGCAGGTGCCATCTTGTGGGTTGCAGCTGCCCTCATTCTCACACATGCACCTGGAGGTGCACTGGGGTCCAAACCTGTCCTTGGGGCAAGCTAGGGAGAACAACAACATTGGTTTCATCAGGTTTCACATAGACATATTTTATTTGGGATAACTAAATTGGTTCTATCATACATCACAGAAAATTTTTGCATTGATTCTGAATGTAAACTGCTTGGGACAAATTATTATGCTGAACATTTATTTTTTACAGGTATTACACAGAAAATTGTATTGATACTGAACTTGTATTTTATATTAAAATGTACATTAACCCCTGGCTTCTTATGTTGTAACGGGAAGATCGTAAGTGAATTGTTAAATGTAAAATAAAAATAAATGGAGTAACATTTTGACAAATAGATGTCAGTTATGTTAACTTGTACCATAACTTGTACCATTGTACTTAAAGAGCCATTGTCTTATTGGCAGTGATGGTCCTACCATCCATCTAGACACCAGTGATGGTCCTACCATCCATCTAGACACCAGTGATGGTCCTACCATCCATTTAGACACCAGTGATGGTCCTACCATCCATTTAGACACCAGTGATGGTCCTACCATCCATTTAGACACCAGTGATGGTCGTACTATCTATCTAGACACCAGTGATGGTCCTACCATCCATTTAGACACCAGTGATGGTCCTACCATCCATTTAGACACCAGTGATGGTCCTACCATCCATCTAGACACCAGTGATGGTCCTACCATCCATCTAGACACCAGTGATGGTCCTACCATCTATCTAGACACCAGTGATGGTCCTACCATCAACCTAGACACTCCCCAGTGATGGTCCTACCATCTATCTAGACACCAGTGATGGTCCTACCATCCATCTAGACACCAGTGATGGTCCTACCATCCATCTAGACACCAGTGATGGTCCTACCATCCATCTAGACACCAGTGATGGTCCTACCATCCATTTAGACACCAGTGATGGTCCTACCATCCACGCACTCACTAGTAATACCCATACCATCCATCTAGACACCAGTGATGGTCCTACCATCCATCTCAACACTCCCCAGTGATGGTCCTACCATCCATCTAGACACCAGTGATGGTCCTACCATCCATTTAGACACTCCCCAGTGATGGTCCTACCATCCATCTACACCAGTGATGGTCCTACCATCCATTTAGACACTCCAACTCGACCTAGACACTCACCTTCATGGCAGTGACGACCATACCATCCATCCAGACAGAGACACTCCCCTGTAATCCTGTCGCAGGTGGCGCCGTTCTCACAAGCACATTTGTTCTTACAGCTGATACCCCAGCTGCCATCTGGGCAGGCTGTAACAAGACAACACATCAATTCTGTTAGCCATACCCACTGGGTATCATTTAACTTTTATCTATCTGTCATTTTACGTGATGGCACAAGTATACCACCAATCCTACATCTGCTACTGAAGCAAGTCTATGGATTGAGTGGCTTAGCACATAGGTACCTATGTTGAATTTATATGACTTTTATTTGAATTATATAATTTAAATTATACTTTTTAGACCTGTGTTAACTTCTATGTATCTGTAGTCTCATGTGATGGTACAATTACACCACCAATCCTAAATCTACTGCTGAAAAAAGTCTGGCTTGAGCCGCCTAGCACATAGGTAGCAAACATAATTTAGGTGAAGGCAATGAAGCTTTGTGCTCGCCACAGAATATTTTTCAAAATCTAAAGAAATAAACTGACCTCTACCTTTTTAAAGTAAAAGTTTTTTTAATGCGAATGTATATGACTTTTATTTAAATTATATAGTTTAATTAAACTTTGTAGATCTGTGGCCAAGAGGATTATATTCATTTATATCTATAGGCACAGTATTTTAAATCTAAATTTAGTTTTTAGTTTTTAGGATGGAAATATATGTTAGTCTTTTGAAAAAAGAACAAAAAACACCTTTTTACTACAACATACAATCTATTTGTACATATATTGCGACACTTAACAAAAGGTTAAAAACTATTACAACAAAAGCACTTTCAAAGTAACTAGAAAATAGTTTTTTTCGAACAACTAGCTAACAAAATAAGTACAGCACGAACCAGTCATTTAATTATTTTAACGATTGTATTGGGAAAATAAATAATACAATGTATCAATTTATGAATTTCTGATAAACATACCAAAAAATGGATTTATTTATTTATACATTGAATCATATAATAGTTTAAATTCTAATAATGGAACTCCCAAAAAAAATACATCGAATTATTTGAATATTACATAATCTTATTGTATAATTTTAATTCTAATAAAATTCTAATAAAGGATCTCACAAAATACACTGATTAACTAAAATCATTTTATTGTATAATTTAAATAACATTATAAGAGAAATCCCAAAATAAATTACTTTATATGAATGTTGTATCTTATTGTATAATTTAAATTCAAATACAGATACTCCCAAAAATAGATTAATATATTAGCCAGATAGTTGGCATGAGTGTGGAAGATCTGGACGAGAATAAAAACAAACAAACCAACTCACGTTTCCGGCAGGTTCTGCCATGAAAACCAGCATGACAAATACATTTTCCAGTCACAGGGTCGCATGAGTTGCTCTCACATTTACAATCTTCCAGGCAATACTTGCCATGTTTCCCCAGGGGACAGGCTGAGTTAGGGGAGGGTGGGGAGTCCATTTTTGGTGGTAAGTGGACAGTGGACAGAATTTGTATTTTTTGGAATGGGGGTGGGGGTGATCATGGGTTTAAGTGGTAATGTAATCAAATTTATGGTGTGGGAAATGATGAAAATTTAAGGTGTGGGGTATTTATTCAATAAAGGGTGGAGAATGTTATATCAATTTATGGTGTGGGGGATTGAGTAAATATAGGGTGTGGGATTTTTAAAAATAAGGACACAAGGTAGCAGTTGATATATAAAAAGAAAGAAAATAAAAACAAATTAGGGTTAGCAAAAAGCAGAATTAAAAAAATAAGTAATCAAAGACGTAATCAAAGACAGATATCTAAATAACTAGTTAATACAAGCTCTATCTTACACATTAAAAACATTTAGTTAAACTAACAAGCAATTTAAATCAGAAATGATATGAAAATGACAGCATGCATGAGTTGTTTTTAAAAATTCAATTTCCACTTATATATATTTTAGCCTTTTTCTAAGTACAAATACATTTAATTCACGAGTTTGATGAATACTTAACCCTTTACTATCCAAGTGTAAAAAAAAATTCTTGACATATGACTGAACTAAGGGAAATAAACTCTTATTTTTTTCTACGCAAGAGTAATTTATTTTTGAAAAATCCAGATAAGTTTCAAGTTTTAAACAATGCAATTCACAGAGGATAATGGATGCAGTTTATCGTGCATATTTTAAATTACGATGTTACTTACATTTAAAATAAAAAGCAGCTAAAAGAACTTAATAGTAAAAAAAATTGTAGACTAAACAGCATTTTCTGCAGCATACTGACGTTTAAAAAAATCTCAGCCCTTTGGGCTGCACAAGACAGCGAAAGGTTAATAGAACTAAATTTTTGTGATTTTGAAAATATATTTTCCAGCATCTTATTTTTCTGCTGCACAAGACAGCGAAGGGTTAATAGAACTAAATTTTTGTGATTTTGAAATTATATTTTCCTGCATCTAATTTTTCTTTAAGTTGAACTTAAAACTTGCTCGTGGAACTTTAAATTTTTTTTTTCAATGGAATTTATCAGTTTAACGATGAACTCATGCAAAAGTAAATGGTTATTTACAATTAAAAAATACAACACTGAACACAAACTAAATAACATAAAACTTACATTCAGTACATCTGGGCCCTGTCCATCCTGCTGGACACTCCACCAAACAATGACCAGTCACGTGATTGCACTTAGTACCAGCGGAGCAGTCACATTTTTTCTCACAGTTTTTGCCAAAGTAGTTCTCATCACATTGCTGATTGCAGAGGTCTCCAACATAGCCAGGCTTACAGATACAGGCCCCTGTCTGATAGAATCAAGTAACACATTTACCCAACATAGCCAGGCATACAGATACAGGCCCCTGTCTGATAGAATCAAGTGATAAACACATTTACCCAACATAGCCAGGCTTACAGATACAGGCTCCTGTCTGATAGAATCAAGCAACACATTTACCCAACATAGCCAGGCTTACAGATACAGGCTCCTGTCTGATAGAATCAAGTAACACATTTACCCAACATAGCCAGGCTTACAGATACAGGCTCCTGTCTGATAGAATCAAGTAACACATTTACCCAACATAACCAGGCTTACAGATACAGGCTCCTGTCTGATAGAATCAAGTGACAAACACATTTACCCAACATAGCCAGGCTTACAGATACAGGCTCCTGTCTGATAGAATCAAGTAACACATTTACCCAACATAGCCAGGCTTTCAGATACAGGCCCCTGTCTGATAGAATCAAGTCACACATTTACCCAACATAGCCAGGCTTACAGATACAGGCTCCTGTCTGATAGAATCAAGTGACAAACACATTTACCCAACGTAGCCAGGCTTACAGATACAGGCTCCTGTCTGATAGAATCAAGTGACAAACACATTTACCCAACATAGCCAGGCTTACAGATACAGGCTCCTGTCTGATAGAATCAAGTGACAAACACATTTACCCAACGTAGCCAGGCTTACAGATACAGGCTCCTGTCTGATAGAATCAAGTGACAAACACATTTACCCAACATAGCCAGGCTTACAGATACAGGCCCCTGTCTGATATCAAGTAACACATTTACCCAACATAGCCAGGCTTACAGATACAGGCTCCTGTCTGATAGAATCAAGTGACAAACACATTTACCCAACGTAGCCAGGCTTACAGATACAGGCCCCTGTCTGATAGAATCAAGTAACACATTTACCCAACATAGCCAGGCTTACAGATACAGGCTCCTGTCTGATAGAATCAAGTGACAAACACATTTACCCAACATAGCCAGGCTTACAGATACAGGCCCCTGTCTGATAGAATCAAGTAACACATTTACCCAATATAACCAGGCTTACAAATACAGGCCCCTGTCTGATAGAATCAAGTAACACATTTACCCAACATAGCCAGGCTTACAGATACAGGCTCCTGTCTGATAGAATCAAGTAACAAACACATTTAACCAACATAGCCAGGCTTACAGATACAGGCTCCTGTCTGATAGAATCAAGTAACACATTTTCCCAACATAGCCAGGTTTACAGATACAGGCTCCTGTCTGATAGAATCAAGTAACACATTTACTCAACATAGCCAGGCTTGCAGATACAGGCTCCTGTCTGATAGAATCAAGTAACACATTTACCCAACATAGCCAGGCTTACAGATACAGGCTCCTGTCTGATAGAATCAAGTAACACATTTACCCAACATAGCCAGGCTTACAGATACAGGCTCCTGTCTGATAGAATCAAGTAACACATTTACCCAACATAGCCAGGCTTACAGATACAGGCTCCTGTCTGATAGAATCAAGTAACACATTTACCCAACATAACCAGGCTTACAGATACAGGCTCCTGTCTGATAGAATCAAGTAACACATTTACCCAACATAGCCAGGCTTACAGATACAGGCTCCTGTCTGATAGAATCAAGTAACACATTTACCCAACATAGCCAGGCTTACAGATACAGGCTCCTGTCTGATAGAATCAAGTGACAAACACATTTACCCAACATAGCCAGGCTTACAGATACAGGATCCTGTCTGATAGAATCAAGTAACACATTTACCCAACATAGCCAGGCTTACAGATACAGGCTCCTGTCTGATAGAATCAAGTAACACATTTACCCAACATAACCAGGCTTACAGATACAGGCTCCTGTCTGATAGAATCAAGTAACAAACACATTTAACCAACATAACCAGGCTTACAGATACAGGCTCCTGTCTGATAGAATCAAGTAACACATTTACCCAACATAGCCAGGCTTACAGATACAGGCTCCTGTCTGATAGAATCAAGTAACAAACACATTTACCCAACATAACCAGGCTTACAGATACAGGCCCCTGTCTGATAGAATCAAGTAACACATTTACCCAACATAGCCAGGCTTACAGATACAGGCCCCTGTCTGATAGAATCAAGTAACACATTTACCCAACATAGCCAGGTTTACAGATACAGGCCCCTGTCTGATAGAATCAAGTGACAAACACATTTACCCAACATAGCCAGGCTTACAGATAAAGGCCCCTGTCTGATAGAATCAAGTAACACATTTACCCAACATAGCCAGGCTTACAGATACAGGCCCCTGTCTGATAGAATCAAGTAACACATTTACCCAACATAGCCAGGCTTACAGATACAGGCTCCTGTCTGATAGAATCAAGTAACACATTTACCCAACATAGCCAGGCTTACAGATACAGGCCCCTGTCTGATAGAATCAAGTCACACATTTACCCAACATAGCCAGGCTTACAGATACAGGCTCCTGTCTGATAGAATCAAGTCACACATTTACCCAACATAGCCAGGCTTACAGATACAGGCTCCTGTCTGATAGAATCAAGTGATACATTTACCCAACATAGCCAGGCTTACAGATACAGGCTCCTGTCTGATAGAATCAAGTGATACATTTACCCAACATAGCCAGGCTTACAGATACAGGCCCCTGTCTGATAGAATCAAGTGACAAACACATTTACCCAACATAGCCAGGCTTACAGATACAGGCTCCTGTCTGATAGAATCAAGTAACACATTTACCCAACATAGCCAGGCTTACAGATACAGGCTCCTGTCTGATAGAATCAAGTAACACATTTACCCAACATAGCCAGGCTTACAGATACAGGCTCCTGTCTGATAGAATCAAGTGACTAACACATTTACCCAACATAGCCAGGCTTACAGATACAGGCTCCTGTCTGATAGAATCAAGTGACTAACACATTTACCCAACATACCCAGGCTTACAGATGCATGCTCTTGTTTGATAGGGTAAAGCTAAAAATTAATAGCATTTCTGCCAATTAATCAGGCTTATAAGATTGAGAAAAAATGATTATTATTTAATTGAATGGGGTCATAAAAATGGTATTTTAAACACATGAAAGTTTTTTCTTTCATAAACGTTATTATTTTCTTAATACAAAATGGACAAAGTATCCAAAAGTGCAAGAAACCCTTTATGTTGAAAAATCAGGATTTTAAAGAAAATAATATTTTAAATATTATAAGCAGCCTGGCTGGATGATCTGTTGTGTACAATGAGACACATCAAATCAAACATTGTTTTCTTTCAAACAGCTATATCTATTGCTGTCCTCCCCCTTTTTTACTTTCTCGTATATACGAAGTATAGAGAAAGTCTTGTAATCGTGCAAAAAAAAAAAAAAAATCGAGATTTTTACAAATCTCGACGTTTTACACCTCACTGATACGGAAAAACATAATTTTGCAATCTTGTCCGTATGTCTGTCTGTCTGTCCGTGTGTAAACACGATAACTTGAGTACCGTTACAGCTAGGTTGATGAAATTTCATATATAAGTATTTTATCAAAATCGTAGATCCGTAACAACTTTTGAGCGATTTCCGATAACCGGAAGTGGTACTTTTCCTACTTTGAATTTTTCAAAATCCTATAACTTCAGTACTATTTCAGATAAATAAATGAAATTTCACATGTAAGTAAAAGATCAAATTCTCTACATTCTGTTAAATTTTGAGTAATTTCCGTTGACTGGAAGTAGTAATTTACGCTACTTCCGATTTAAAAAAAACTAATGTAAATTTTAAAAGTACTAATAATATTGCGCACTATTATACGCTTTTTAGCGCAATTTCCATTCTGGAGAATTGCGTTTATTAACTCGTCATTTCTGGGAATGGATGGATGAATGAATGGATGAATGAATGTATGGATGAATGTTTGTCCGGGCTTTAAGTCGTATCTCCTCCTCAACGAAGCAATATCGATGACTAGTTCCAAAAGCAATTATGTTAAGCAAGTTACGAGAATGAGCATAGGCCATAAAAAATCCGGGTTTCTTTCATGTATTTCCTGGAAAAGCCAAAAAACCTCGAAAAAATGCAGTTTTTGGCCCATATCTCGACAACCTGACCACTTAGCGACTTCAAACATGTACCAATCGATTCCTGCCATAATTTAGAACAATATTGCTGAAGAAAGATTTCAAAAATATCCTTTCGTTCGGTCACACATTTTTTTTTAATTAATTAAAATTTGGACCGAATTAGTAGGCATTTTTTCCAACCACACCACACGCGTCATCACGTTCAATAGCTGCGCCATCACGTTCAATGGCTGCGTCATCACGTTCAGTAGGCGCGCAATGGTTTTTAGTCATGTAACTCTATTGTAAATAAAACATGTAAAATACTGAAAAAAAAAATTTAAAAAAAAAAACGCTTTAATAACTAACCAATGATTTTACTAACTCTGCTCTTCATTTACGCTTCGACAGAGCTATTTTTAGATAACATAAGGAAATTGCGCTAAAATTGTCACTAGACTTTTTAATTAACTTGTTTATTTGGCGTTCACTTGGTGTGCAATTAATGTGTCTACGAGATTTTATTCTATTTTTAAAACTTTAAGTATTTTAAAATGGATTAAAAATCATGTCTATAGCCCGAGTTCCCATCCCCTGTTATTTTATATAAGAATATTCGAGAAAGTTTAGGGGAGATCACTCCCGGTTTATTTATATTTATTTTAAACATTTTAAATAATGATAATTTACTTTGTAAAAAAATAACAAAAGATGTATCCCATATTGCCGGAACAGAACGAACTATGAATTAAATAATCTTTTGCAAGTCTAGATATTGTATATTTAATATGGCTAATATTTTTCTAATTAAACTAGAGTCAAGCGATAACTCTAAAATTAATTCTAAAAGTATAATAAATAGACAAAATGACAGAAAAGTTTTCTAAATACTTGGTTTAAAAAATAACAAGCAAATGATCTAGAATTTTTACCATTATATGATTTTTCAATATTTAAAATATATTTTGATTTCAGTTATAAGTTGTATCCCTTGGTTTCTTTGATTTTTTTTTTTTATATATGGGAAGTAACTAATATAATTTATTAAAAAATTTAATTGTTTTAATTGTTTTCTCTTGTGTCTAGATTTATTGAATAATAATGTAATTTTACATCAGACTGTCTAAAGTATGGTTTAACATTTTACATTCAAACATTACACTGAAGCACAGTTTAACATTTTACAATTAAACATCAGACTGTCCAAAGCACGGTTTAACATTTTACATTTAAACATCATACTGTCCAAAGCACGGTTTAACATTTTCAATACAAACATCAGACTGTTCAGTACACTGTTTAACATTTTAGATTCAAACATTGGTAATAACTTACATTTTAGCAAAAAAAAAAAAAATTAAAAAAAAAATGAAGTGTATAAAAGGGGAATAAAATTTAGCGACTGACCTCTGCATCACAGCCCTCGGAGTTGTGTGTGTTACAGTTACACTGCTGCAGACAGTTGGAGCCAAATGTAAACAAGGGACAAGGCTGGTTGCAGGATGGACCAAACTTTCCTGGCTTACAATTACACAAACCATATTTCCTGTTACAGTAGCCACTGGCACACTGCTGGGGACATATCTGTAACAAAAGGGTAATCACTGCAATAACTGGGACCTCATGCTTTATTTACTAGTAATGTAAGGGGGTTGTAATTGATAAGGGAACAAACTATGTAAGTCATGCCATCAAGAATTATTACAGTTGTGCCCCTTGATATTCAAGACATGCTTGGTGCCTTTAAACAATGGGGCTGGTAAGTAGGTCACCAACCAGTTCTATGGCTCATGCAGGTTTTATTGAGCCATAGAACTGGTTGGTGACCTACAATACCAGCCCTATTATCTGAATAACAACTGGAATAAAATACTAATCCTACTTTCAAGATCTGTTTTAATCTATCTTTGTTAATGTCATCTAACAACATTACACAAACTAGTATAACATAAAACACATTTTTATTTGTGTTCTTTTTTATTAACTGAATAAGCAAATTAATATTGAATTAAAATTCAACAGAGCTCTTTTAAAATTATATCAATTGAAATGCACCTTAATTATACATGCAAAAATAAAGACTGACATTAAATTCAATTAAATGAAACTTAAATATCACCTTGTCACATTTGTCGCCATAGAAACCAGGTGGGCATCCATCCTCACAGAATTCCCCTTCTATCCCAGGTGGACACTTGCAGTCACCAGTCACATGATTGCACTCTCCTCCGTTCTTACATCGGCAAATGCTATTGCAGTCAATTCCATATGTGCCCTAGTATTGAAAATAAAATGGTGAAATCAATTTTTAAGTTTTTGTTTCTTTATTTTTGTATTTTATATGAGAAAAAAAAAGCAAATTGAACATTTAGATGACTGGTTATAATGAAAGATTTTATGACTTAGACTTCATGAAGGAGGTCTGCGTGGTACGGCTGCTAAATCAAAAAGTCCAGAGTAAAAAACCCCTGGGCAGATGAGGCTCGATAGTTGGGGACAGCTACTCATCTAGGAGAGAAAACTGCATAACCAAACAACTGCTGCCTTATAAATTGCTCTTGATTGGATAAAGGCTATGGCAGCAAATACAAAGAGAAAGGCAGGCTGAAATCGGAGGCAACGGCTTATGGTGCTTGACAGGTGGACACGTCATTTAACAACATTACACATACTAGTATAACATATGAGCCGACCCGCGGCATATCATACGCCGCTATTTAGTTCTTGTTTTTTCTACTTTTCAGTTATTCATAATTTGTGAATTTGTTGGTGAAAATCCCTTCTCACATTACAATTAATAACGAAGAGAGAAGAAGACTATCAATCAGTCATAAAAAGCTCCCCCCCCCCCCCATCCCCCAAAAAAATAGGGACAGGCTGGTCAGATCAGAATGCAGGCTGTTGGCAGTTAAATCCTCAACCTCTGGCTTGATTCTGTAGGACCAGAGACCACACCCACACGACACCAAGCTTTATTGAGTCTTGAACACTTAAGATACTAACACACAGTGTGGGGTTTCTTAATCCAAATATCTCTTTCCCACTCCAGAATGAAACAAAAGATAGTTGAGCATACTCTTGTGCTACTCAAAGTTTCTCCCACCACAACCCCCACCTCACAATAATAAAAAAATTATTTCACCTGTCCCATTGAATTTTGAATTTCTAATGTTACATGTAATATGCATGTTTATTTTATTATAATAATATTTAAACAACACAGTTATAAATAAGTTCACTTGTTTCTGTGACCCTGGCATATGAAGAGATAGTGTGGTCAGCACTATGCCCAGCCACCTTTACTTTCCCTAGCGTGAAACAAGTGAACTTCACTTGCCCCATAGACCGTCAGGTTTGAAAGGGAAACTTTACTTTACAGTTATAAATAATGACTTAAGTGACTGACCTCTAGACATTTTTCATTACACAGCACACCTCTCCACCCAGGCTTGCACACACAGCCATCCTGCTGGGCATTACACTTGGCGCCGTTGACACAATTTTTACACGTGTACAAACAGTCCGGTCCAAACGTGCCCATAATACACCCTGGTAAATCAAGCACAAATCAAATTCAAATCTATGGTAATTATGTTAATGTTGAGATTAGTGATTTAGCATCACATCAATTAACAACTTGAGTTGTCTCAATCTCTAGGTAACACATAGACAAGAAAAAAATTGACCTTTTTTTTAGATGTACTATTTATGCTAATGTAATCATTAAAAAAACTAAAAATGGAAATGAAAATAAAACAGAATGGAATATACTGACATTAAAAAACTTTATAAAATGATAGTTATATAAAAAAGAGATAACCCATATAGAATATAGGAAAGCTGGAGTTAAGGAACATAACACATGCAACAAGCAGACAGATGTAGATCTAGATCTAGCTCAATATAAAAAAAAATGCAAATGGTATTAGTAAAAAGGAAGATTTTAAAATGTTACTTTGTACATAAATTACATTAATCAGTGATGTGACCAGAACAGGAAAAAAAAAGCGTAAATAGTTCAGACCAGCCTCGATGCTTTTTTTAAGCTAATTTGTATCCAAAATTATTTGTAATTAACTTTTTTAAATAATGTGATGGTCAATAAAATTACCCAAATTACTGAAATTAAAAAGGGCCAATTATTAATGTTCAAGGAATAGAGCACTGGAGAAAAAAAATTTAATACTAAAATAGTGAGCCAAAAATAAATCTGATAGTAACCATGTACTTTAATGTTTTTAGAATAGCTTGTGGTTAAGTAATCTAGGATAGTGAAAGGCAAATTTCTTTAACTGGATGGCAACATTAAAAAATAAAAAATATCTGTGGAAAATGTTGGA
Source organism: Physella acuta (assembly GCF_028476545.2). Lineage (NCBI taxonomy): Eukaryota > Metazoa > Mollusca > Gastropoda > Physidae > Physella > Physella acuta. Next base: position 33,061 of record NW_026732217.1, on the reverse strand, counting down.
CTAAAAATTAAAATCGGACGAAAAATTCAGAAATCTAGAAATTCAGAACAGTCACATCCCTGATAAAACCAACACTTTATATTTATATAAATATTTATATTTATCAGAACTTGAGACTATATTTATTACTACATGAATCCCTTTTTCTAACATTAAAATAAAAAAAAAGGTAAAATTGTCATATTGTCTAAATCAGCGAGCAATAGCATAAATCTAGCTCTCACCAATTTGTTTAGTCAAAACGAATAAAATAAGTAAAACAGAACATGGCCATTTTGCCGTAATACAAAGGAACAACTAACCCAAAAACAAATGAATCAGGCAACTGTGATATGAAGTTGAGGTTTTGAAAATAAAAGTATACTATATACAACCCCAAGAAAGAAAACATAAGCTATAAACAGAATGATAACAAGATTATAATAAAAAAATTTAATAAAATTAAAAGCACATGTTTAATTTATAAAATTAAACACAATTTATTTCAAATAATTATTTTTCACTTTAACTAGAATGTTGATTTCTCAAATAAATAAAAAATCTAAATTTTTAGATTATAGCTCACAATTATGCCATAGCTACTTTTATGTGACACAAGGGAAGTAATTTTTTTTTTAAATTTAAAGCACAATTTACATGGTAATCTCCCTTGAACAATATAGTGATGATTTTTTAAATTCCTGTGTTATTCTAACCAAAACAAACTGATTATGGTATTCTAATTAAAACAAGCAAAAAATATTCCATTTAAAAATTTATAACAAAATCTACTTTCCACCAGCTATCTGCCACTACACTTTTTAAACTGTGACAATAAATATTCAACTAAACATGAGCTACAATAATTTTGACATTTAACCTTTCAATCTTTCTGGTTCCAGCCCTGTTAGGAGGTGCAGTAACAACATTTTAGGAAGAAAAAAGATTAAATGTGATTGGACTGCATGCGTTAGTCAACTTTGTGCAGTAGTTACAAGACAGATTAATACCAATCAGAGAAAATATAAAAGGAGCACCAATCTTCGTTAAAATAAATTAGCCAAAAGTAACTTTAATTAACAAGCAAAAACAAGTATGTAAATTGTTCTTTGTATAATTCTAATTTTTTCAATTGAAGAGTTCTTAGATGATTATTTTTATGTTGCTATTTATATATATAAAAACTAATTACTATCAAATCATTCATTGTAAGCTACTGACTTGAAAACTTGTATTATAATGTCTTCATGATAAGTTCTTAAAAAATAGAGAAAAAAAACACGTCCCCAATATTCTTAAACTACACTGAGTAGAAATAATAAAAAATGAAGACAGAGACACCAAGGGTATAACTGCAAACTTACCAGTGTGATTTCCTTTAGCAGGGAAGTGGATTATAAAAGAAAAATTACTTACACATGTTAATAGTTATGTTTATGATGCAATTATAAATGCAAAAAAAAAACAAAAAAAAACAAGAGAGATGATTTTAACTTTCTGCTCTAATAATTTTGGAAAAAGAAAAATAGCCAGTCTTGAGATATCTTAAGGAACAGGAGGGTTAAGCTAGAATGTGGACACATTTTATCAAGTTAAAAAATTCAAATAAAATTTAATTTCATGCAAGAATATTTAGTTGTGTTAAAGTAAGCTATCATATAGGTGACATCACAATTAAAAAGCAATTAAAACCTAAAGTACTGTATATAGAAATTTAGTGCAATCAGAATTGTATAAAATTTAATAGGCCTATATAGTGGAAGCAAAAATAAACATTAAGCAAAAATGTAATGCTGAGGTAAGGGGTGCACAACCATGCATAAAGAACTTATTACTTAAGTTTTTAATGGTCAAATAATTATATTTTACAAAAGTTTCTCTGATATTTCTGTTGGGCAAAAGACTTCATATATTAAAGTTTAATTCTTTTTTTTTAATGAATAATTAAATTAAAATCTGGAAAGGAATTTTAACAAAGGCCATAATCAGAATTCTTGTTTTAACTGATTGTAAAGTCTATCTACATCATGCTAAAAAAAGTAATTTATTTCCATTAAGTTTATCTGAAAAGGGCTATCCTCAGATTAGAAACTTGAATGAGAATAAGGTTAGGTCAGAAGGGATGAGGTTAAGTATTAGCTCTTAGTATTCTACTTCAAAGGTCATTCAAAAATGCACAACCATTGTCTGTGTCATGAATTAGTTTTGAAGACAACCAAACAGTAAGAAAAAGACCAAAAAAAAATGTACTGACTAAAAATGTGCTGGTGGTCAGCTAACTCTTGAGAAAAGCTATCAACCAGGTCCGGACTTTCAACGGGGATTGGTTTGGGTGTGTTCTGGAACCTTATCCTGGGGAGGTCTCCTCTTTGTGGGCCAGGGTCATCAATAAGAGCTTCTGTGGCTTATCAAGACACAACAGCAAGCACAACAATTAAATCTACAACAGATATTCAGTTTCTAAATAGACATCAATTAACTCTACAAATATATTCATCTTCAAAATAAGACGTCAAGTCTACAAGTATATTCATCTTCAAAAAAAGACATCAATTAAGAACACAACATTAATTAATTTTCAAAATAAGCTGCTCAATGTAAAAAAAAAATATTATTCATGCAATATTTAGCTAGCTATAAATGCGGCATAATGTAAATGTATCCTTTTCACATTAAACAATTTACATGGGAACAGTTTGAATCAAAGAATATACAGATAAAAGTACAACACCCTGGTTATAAGTGACAATGACACAAAAACAAATATAAAATTCTTTACATTGGAAGGTTTTGTTTTGAATTAATTTAAACTTTTATCTGATCTAAATATAAGTTTACTAACACAAGTATGCTTTTTTTAAAAATGAATATCAGCAAGAAGCTAACTATTTTTTTTTCCATTAAGCTAATTCACAGATTTAAGTTCCAAGATTTTAAAATTAGAATGCTGTTGAAATGAATTAAGACTGAGGTAACATTCAGCCAACATTAACAGCTGAAAGACAAAAAAAGACATACAAAATACGTACGAATGCATGTCTTGCCGTGAGCAATAAATCCTGTGTTACAGACGCAGCTGTAGTTCCCAACAGCGTTGACACACAGCTGCTCGCAGCCTCCATTGTCATTCAGACACTCGTTGATATCTGTCAACAGAAACAGCCACTGTTATATCTGGTATTCATGCATCAAGTGGTAGAAGTAAACAATGTGTTAAGTGCTTGTCTATCAGAGCTTCAACACATTTATCACTTGGAATATCCTCACAATAAAATCATAATAATCGCAGTATAAAATATATTAATAGGGACGATGAACAAAATCAATTAACATTCAATAATGATGTTTTTAAATATAATATCCATGATCATAATATAATTATCATGAAATATGTTTAAACAAATGTTTGCAAGACATCATTGTTTAAAAGCAAAAATACCCTCTAATGATTTTGGCGACTCTTTGATATATTTTATAAAGGCACCAGTGTCTAGCTATGTAACTATATTTAAAATCCTGGAGAATAGGTAAGCTAGAGTTGCAGCTCTTGAAAAAAAATTAACTGAATTAAGAATGACAACAAAAAACTACTCATCTTAATACTTCAAATGTGTAATGACCATGAGAAAAGCTAAATATAATAAGTTTAGTACTAACCATCACAGTTACACCCATCCATGTTAAGTAAAAACCCAGATCTGCATCCACAGGTGTAGCCACCAGGGTTGTTGTTACAGAGGTCAGCGCAGCATTTGTCTGGGCCTGTGCACTCATCTATGTCTGGAATCATAGCGTTTGGTGGGTAGAGAGCTCATTACAGGAATCAAAGCACAGATATTTGGTGTAGAGCATAATCAGATTGAATTGTTACATGTATCAGACCATTTGTTATAACATGTAGTCACAATATTAGATATTTTAGATTTGTTCAAGAAAATACAAATATAACTACCAATGTCAGTTTTATATTCTAATTATTGAAGCAAATGTAGACTTTTACACAATAATTAGCAGGTGTAAATTGTATTTCATTATTGTCTTGTTTACATCTTTATAGCTAATTACATTTTAATTTGAATAGAATTATGTACTGTCTTGTGGAGTAAAGATAAAACATCACATGATAAACATGTAACCTGCAATAGCGACACATGATTTCAAATGTAATTTGTAACAATGACTGACACATAGGCCTACCTTCACAAGCTTTGCTGTCAGCCTGCAGTTTGTATCCCTGCCTGCATGAGCAGATGGGACCATGTTCACTGTGTTTACACTTGTGGGCACATCCGCCATTACTGAGAGCACAATAGTCCACTACCTCTATCTCAATACCTGCAAAGTAAAGCTTCAATCAGAGGGGATAGATCACTTTGTTTTTGAAAGAATACAAGCACTAATAAAATGTGAATAGGCTGATATCTTATAAGAAATATAAGTTCTGATGTTTTAAAATGTTATATAGATTGATTTATATTTGTTAACAAAAAATTGTTTTTTTTTAAAAATATAATTTAACTTGCTTTATAATTTGAAGTACTGTTAATAATAATTGGTGTAAAGTGAGATCAGGTCGTGCCAAAAATATATTTAATTTCTCTTTGAGTGCATGTTAAGTTTAATACAGTTAATAGCTACACGAAGTTATATTAACCAAAAACATTTATTGGGTTTGAAATCATTATAAATAGCTAATACAAAAATAATTGTTTTGGAGTAAGAAAAACTGATATTAATGTAAAAGAAAGTAACACCGAGAACATGTATGTTTTTGTTTAAAAATAGACCATACATTTATTTTGAGCCTCACTTTCAATGTAAGTATAAAACTAGTAAGTTTACATTTAAGACAGAAAACTCAACACAAAAGTCAATATTTAAGCCAAAATGAAGACTGGCCTGGAATATTACGGTTACAAGCTAGTTGAGAAAAATAAATATTTTTTTAAATGTGAGTAGCACTAAAAGGGCTAATATATAATTAAACATAATTTTTTAAACAAAATATTAACCTTAAAAAAACTGATAAGGCTAATACACGATAGAACATATTTTCCAATGAATTATCAACCTTAAGTTGTACAGACTAAGAGAAAAAAAAATAGGCCTAAATTACAGATCTAAAGAATTACATCCACCTAATTATAATATATCGGACATTATGAGACATTAAACATTGAATAAGTGCAGTTGATGAAACCAAAACTGTGCCAGGGGCGCGTCAGACACCCGCTGTACATCAAACAGGAAGCTACAACATAACCCCTAACTTGGTAATGCAACAGAGGAACAGATAAGCCTACTGGGACTGTTAGAAACAACAAACGTCACCAGATTGGTTATGCTGTAGTCTCAGCCTCTCCAGCATAGATTCCACATTATAGGCTTATAAGAGACAGAAAAGAGTTCAATCTATACTTCAGCAAGTTACTTCTACCCATTTTCTTAGGCTTAAACTATATAATCTTTTATCTCTTCACAAATACATAATAATGGAAAAAACAAAATTTAATGGAGTCAATTTGCCAGGATATAGCTAATGTCTAGGCTAGATTTCAAGAAACCTTTCTACTGACCCAAAAAATGTGATTCAGGCATTTATCCACTATGTTATAATTATTATTTGATCACTGGTAACTTTAAACAGTTGATAGTAAAATATTCAGTGTTAGAAGCCTCACGATATATGGAAAATTAAAAACATTTATTTTTTTAAAATAATTTTTACAATTCAGAGCCACTATTTTAATTTTAATAATGGATATTTGGTTGATAAAATTGTGCTCCTGGGTCTTGTAATTGCTTTATAGACTTGGTCAATAATTAATGAGTTCTGTAGCAGTATACTAACGACTATCGATAAAAGTAATAGGACAATTTTAAAAAGTGGATGTTTAGTTGATATAATTGTACTCCTGGATCTTGTAATTATTCCGTTTTATATTTTTTGTCAATACTTTGTTCAATGTGTACTATAGCAGTATACTAAGGACTATAGATAAAAGTAGTAGGACAATTTTAGTGTCAGCGTTTCTGCAATACACACGTTTTCAGATACACATGAACACAAGCCAGACAAAAAGAGTACAAGCATAAAATTACCTTCTCCCTCGTCTCTACTGGTGTTAGTCACTGCTGCAAGGGATGGGAGCAACACAGCAACAAGGGGGATAATGCAATAAATTAGTCAGGCAAAGGTAAATAATGCAGCAGTTAAAAATATGTAATTATGGTACAACTAAACCATCACCTGGTGTGTTTTGTTTGATCATTCATCACCAAGCATTGCCTAGATTACTTTGCAGCATATAAACTTTAGCTCAATGCTTAACTTGCTTTATCCTGTTAAATGTGACGCCCATGAACAACAACTATGTTCATGTAATCCATTTTTACAAACAGTAATCACGAAGTAAACACAACTTAAAGTACAAACTTCACATTCATGCTTTTTCAAACTTATAATAGAAAGTTTATATAGTTTTTGATTAAAAAAGAGAAATGTAACTTTTTTTAGATAGATGTTTACTTTTACACATAATAAGATAAAAAGAAATATGAATAAGTTCATATTCATTGCTGAGCAAAGCCAAAGGCTTAAGTGGTAACTCCACAGCCTTATTTGTGTAAATTATTTAAATTTATGCTAATAAAGACTAGTTCCATAGTTCTGTTCTCTAAGCAACTTTTGTAATGACATGTTCACTAAAGAATAAAAAGATAGTGATGTAAAGTTATTCAAATCTTTTTATCACAGGTTCTAAAAAAGTACTGAAATCATTTTAAAAACCTAATTTCATTTTTAAGCATGAGTTTGGTATTTTTTTAAAAAGGTGAAATTTAATAAAGTTTTGTGGTTACTTCAATTTGAATGAAGTTGAATATAGGGCGCTTCATAAAATTTACAACATACTGAACAACAATACTTATTTAAACATGCACAATTAGAATCAACCAGCATTGATCCTGCATGAAACTTCGAACCTTACATGCTTAAAAGTAATTAAGAACAGAACATCACAGACTTAAAATCAAGATGCGCTATAAAATATGCCAAGCTTAATGATAAGTAGGCCTGCGTTTGTTGCAGGAAACTACAAAAAAGCAAAAAGCTCTAGTAATATTTCTAATAGTAGAAGCTTTTAATTAATTAAAAATGAGCTGATTTTAAGCTAATTAAATTATTTGAGTTTGAACCTTTCAAATACCAGAGAGGGTAAAGTATTAATTTAAAAAAAAAAAAAAACAACTAACTACTATATAAGCCAATAAGTTGCAAAAGTATAATGAAAAAAGTATTTTGTAAAAGAAAAAATTAATTATTTTGTTTTAGTAAAATATCTAAAAAAATGTGCTGGAGCTTCAAGTATGTTCCTGGTGCGATACTTACGGTAGCAAGATTTACCATCAACACCAAGCTGATAGCCTGGCGTACAAGCACAGACATAGGAGCCGACCGTGTTGATGCAAGAGTGCAGACATTCAGCATTGTTCTGTACACATTCATCAATATCTTTAGAACAAACAGAACCTCTTTATTTTCAAAACCCTTTTGTTTTTTAAAATCTTCAGATTAAATTGTTCAATACCTGTATATACATATACTACTACACAAAAAAGAACAAACAAATTTGTAGTTATAATAAACTAGACAAATAAATAATAAACTAAGAATAAACCCTTGTCATGCAGGATAATAAAGACAACTCTATAATCTACACATTGAGTAAAATAAAACTATTTCTAAACAATAAATGCACTATATGATGAGTCCATTGGTAAAGGATACATCTGTTAACATTAATAACACTATACTCCAGAAATCTGGTTCTTTACTAATAAAATAATACAACAGAAGCTGGTGTTTTATTTCCATCTTTTCGTAGCTTATAAATTATCAAATTATCTTGTCTACAATTTGCACTATGAAAACATTATGTGGGATCTTCCTAATACTTTTTTATAGTATAGCTTACTACTAACTTAAAATATAAAACAACTTAACAACTCATTGAACCTAGTAAGATAAATTTAGTTTTATCAGACAACTGACTTGGTGAAAAAGTATAGTCAGCTCAATTTTAGCAAGATAACTTTTTTCTAATGGACTCCTCTTAGAATGCATAGTGAACCCATATATCCAAATACTAATTAAGACATCAATTATATGTATAAAATTTGCATTTTTAAAGTTAATTGCTTTATTTAATAAGAGTGCTTTTACAAACCAAAACTACCATAAACAGCGTAAATAAAATTTCACATTATGTAATATGTAAAGTCCGTACGTCCTATTTGCCGCTACGTATTTGACAAAATGGGTGATTGAAGCCTAGTCTGCTAACATCACCAAAATTATATTTCAGATCAATCTCAACATCATTGCATACATCTCTGATTTAACTAACATCATGTAACGGTACTGAATTTTTAAAAAATGTAATCTTTACATAACTATTTTTTGCTTTAAATTTAAAAAGAATATTTCTACAGCAAAACTGCATTTCAGCAGTACGTTTATCATTATGATTAACCCACCAAATCAGTTAAAAAAAGAGAGCCATACGATGGAAAACAGCGTACTGAAGAGGCGAAATTACCTTCACAGTTCTTGCCATTGGGTGAGAGAGAGTACCCAGGGTAGCAGCGACAGACTGCTCTGCCTTTCTCACTGGTGCACTTGTGTTCACAGCCTCCATTGTTGCTCTGACAAGGGTTCTCCTCTACAAACAAAATAGGCTCATTAAAGGGAAATCATTGGTGTGACAAAACAAAAAACTTATCAGATGTAGAACAATTATGAGTCAAGGTTTTTGATGCTAAATTTATTTTTTATAGTAATAGCTAAAAAATTTATCTAAATAATAATTTAAAATAATTGTTATGTTCCAATAGATTGTTAATGTAGCATAAACTTTTAAAGTCGTATATATTTTAGTCAAGCCATCTATCCATGATTCTGTTTGAATAAAAACATTTTTGTTTTTAATTAATTAACTTAAAAAAACACATTCTTGTTTATATCCGTATAAATTTATGTATATTTAACAAATGAACATTAAAAGTTTGTCTTTTCAAATCTTAACTTCACAAAGCTTGCTTTTTATGTTAAACACTTTTGTGTTTCAATTGCCTCATCCAGCAAGAATTGCTTTAAAATAATTTCTATCTATTTAAACTTGGCATATTGATTTTAACTCTATTTTTATTCATATCCTACCTTTTGCCATCCTATTTCAACAATTTTTTTATTCGCATCCTAACTCCTCAAGATTGCCCATCTTATTTCAACAAGGTTTTTTAATCAACATCCTACCTTTACAAGATTGTCCATCTTATTTCAACAATTTTTTATTCACATCCTACCTTTACAAGATTGTCCATCTTATTTCAACAATTTTTTATTCACATCCTAACTCCTCAAGATTGTTATCTTATTTCAACAAGGTTTTTTAATCAACATCCTACCTTTACAAGATTGTCCATCTTATTTCAACAATTTTTTATTCACATCCTAACTCCTCAAGATTGTTTATCTTATTTCAACAATATTTTATTCACATCCTAACTCCTCAAGAGTGTCCATCTTATTTCAACAATATTTTATTCACATCCTACCTTTACAAGATTGTCCATCTTATTTCAACAATTTTTTATTCACATCCTACCTTTACAAGATTGTCCATCTTATTTCAACAATATTTTATTCACATCCTACCTTCACATGTTTTGCCATCCACCAACCGGTATCCCTCACGACATTTACAGTGGAAGTGACCAGAGTAGCCTTCAACACAAATATGTTGGCACCCTCCATTGTTCAGGTTACAGCCAGTAAATGCTAAGATATAAAGCAAAACAGATATTATTATATATAATTATATACAAAGTAGAACTATTTACGAATCAGCAAAAATAAGTTCTATAAAATATCAGCAACAATGAAATAGACCTTATATTATCAGCTAAATCAGAATATTATCAAACTATATGTATTATAACTTTTCAAGGTTTCAGTAAATTTAGTAATTTGAAATATAGGCTACACGAGATAACACTTAATACATTCATTTTTATGCCTTCGTGTACATATAATTGATAAAAGTAAATAAAACAATTTTTTTTCTGTTTGGTTCCTTAATAAATAAATTAAAACCTCACTTTTTAAAAAAATAATTGTCTCGACTATATATCATATATAAGTAACATGAAAAAATTATAACGTTTTAGAGAAAAATTAGAACAAACTAAAATGTTCTCTACAAGAAACAATACCAATACTTAAAGAACAAATAACTTTCAACTGAAAGGAAAACTTCATTTTTAGCAATCAACTCCACATTTTCTAATTAGCATCAGCTATAAATATTTTGTATAAACATCCTGTGTAATTTATAAGAGAATCAGCTATTATGATCTATCTGATCATGTATCTGGTAAAATATCTTGCTTTATAACATGGGTTCCCAATCTATGGGGTGGGGGCTGCAGGTTGCTTAGATTTTATAGAAAGGGGTGGCCGCTCAAAAAAGCTTGGGAATCTGTGCTTTATATGTGTTGGTGGCCCAACATTTTCTTCTAAATAAAAAAAAGTAAGATGAATTTGCATGAACATCAAAGAAAAAACAAATCAAATTTTGACAGGTAATTATTAAAAAAAATAATTAAACACCATAGAGAAATTTTACACATTTGACTACAAAGCAGTTTATTTCAACTTTTTCCTAAACATTATGAAGCAAGCAAATTACTCATGCGCAGAATGATATACTTAATATTAAGAATTGATGACAACATTATTGGCTAAATTTTTGTCCAAGAAATTCCCCCTCCTTTTCTCCCCCAAACATCTTCATACATATTTTTTTTTTTCTTTTAAATATTGTATTATTTCAGCAATAGGACTTAATCATTCTGTATTTCACAAGACAGTTCAAAACTCCATTCCGACGTAGGGGTGTTACTTTCTTGATTTGCTCGATGACTTTGTAATGATTTAGTGAGAGGGGAGCTGGTAAACTGAACCACAACACTCGGACAAGCATCTAGTGATATATTGCAGCTTAGATCACCAGGCCCCATGCTGGCCTTGCAGAAACGTTGTTGTTCATTCTTGCTGAAATCTAAACCAGTGAACTTCACGGGTGGGAGCGGCTCGCTGCTCACGGGGCTCACTTCCTGGGAGTGGGTGGAGGAATGCAGCTGAGAAACAGAGGTCAAGGCTGGGGAGGTCATGACTTTTTTATCCATGACTTGCAGTCGGCCATTTGACGATTGGGATTTCCTAGAGGGCATGGTCACCAGTGGAGATGTCATTGCATTCCTTAATTTTGTCCTTTTGGTCACATTTCTTCTACTGATGTTTTTAACCTTGCTAGTCTTAGCCGGTTGAGTATGATTCACTTTGTCATCTGCAGAAGATGATTTGACTGTACTTATTTCACTACAACATTTGCAGGTCTGCGAAGTTTGCTTCATGGAAGATGACTGAGGAATGTAATCAGAGGAAGAATTTGGAGAAGGAAAAGGTATAAGGCTTTTCTCTTCCATAAAAACTGACTGAGATGAGTCAGTACCTAATTGAAGGTTTACTTCTTTAGACTTTGTTGATAATTTAGAGACTGATTTGAATGAGCTTATGCCAGATAGTGTTTTATCATCCTGCGGTTTAATTTGCGAGAAACGATAATATTTAGAGACTGCTGCTTGCCTGCACTGAGAAGTGAGAATCTTTTTATTTCTAGATTTGAGATGTTCTTTAATTCCTTTAGTTCTAGTCACCTTCTGATTTAAAGACATAGAACTTACGTTTCTCAGTTTATTTTGAAACATGTTTGATTTATCATTAGTTTTCATCTGCCTTTGCTTAGATAAAGTAGTCACAGGAATTTGTTGCAGAGGTGGTGAGGCAGGATGCACTTTCAATTCTTTGCATGCGACATTTCCCCGATTTAATTTATCAGAGTCCCTCAACTGTTCATTTTTCATTTCCATGTTTTTCATAATTTTTTGCTGCTTAGTTTCCAGATTTGTATTGGATGGGGAAATGTTTTTTTCTACATATGGTTTTTTAATTAGACAAGAAGTTGAATGTGGTGATGTTGAATGGGTTTTAACCACATCAGAAGTTACTTTAGAGTGGGTTTCATTGCAGGTTCTACTATGTAGAGAATTATCTGACAAACATTCAATAACTTCACTCGCTTGATATTGTTGCCAATATTGAAGCTTAGAATCAGTCGAAGCTCCAAATCCATCTAAAAGTTTCTGATCCTTTTTGATACTAACTTCATCAGCACGGCTCTTTGTTCTCTGGTTCTTATTCTGGTGAGATGTATCTGATGGGAAAGGGGAGACGAATCCAGAGCTTTCGCTTGAGGAAGAAGAACTTTCTTGTTCAAAATAAGCAGTTGACTCCATATCAGATATAAAATTAGTTTCAGCCTCAGAATGAAAATAAGACTTGGGTATCTGCTCCCCACCTTTGAGTTGCATTAGTTTAGTTTCTACTGATACAAACCTTGTAACAGCAGTTGAAACTAGATCACAAGACCTGGATTGGGGTCGTGATTCATCAGCATGGCAGAACACTGGACAATGTTCATTTGCTTGCACATGGGATTCTACTACGCAATGCTGACTTAAAGATTCTGAATACAGCACAGTTTCAGTTTCATTAAATCTAAGTTGGTTGACAAAATTATCACCCCTGTTTTCAGCTTGATTAATTCTATGTTGGTTGACAAAATTGGCATCATTATTTTCAGCTTGATTAATTCTACGTTGGTTGACAAAATTGGCATCATTATTTTCAGCTTGATGAATTCTACGTTGGTTGACAAAATTGTCATCCCTATTTTCAGCTTGAATAATTCTATGTTGGTTGACAAAATTGTCATCATTATTTTCAGCTTGATTAATTCTATGTTGACTGACAAAATTGGCATCATTATTTTCAGCTTGTTTGATTCTACTTTGCTTGGCAAAATTACCAAAACAATTTTCAACTTGATTTACTCTATGTCGGTTGACAAAATTACCATCACTATTTTCAGCTTGGTTAATTCTACGTTGATTGAGAAAATTGCCACAATTTTCAGCTTGATTAATTCTATGTTGGTTGACAAAATTATCACCACTATTTTCAGCTTGATTAATTCTTTGTTCGTTGACAAAATTGCCACAACAATTTTCAGCTTGATTAGTCCTTTGTTGGTTGACAAAATTTGAATCACTATTTTCAAACAGATTAACTCCATGTTGAGTGATAAAATTATCACAATTTTCAGCTTGATGATTTCTATGATTGTTGACAAAATTTGCACCATAATTTTCAGCTTGATTAACTCTATATTGGTTGACAAAATTATGACAAATATTTTCAGCCTGATTACTACTTCTACGTTGGTTGACTAAATAAGCATAACTATTTTCAGTTTGATTAATTCTATGTTGGTTGACACAATTTGCATAGCTATTTTCAGCTTCATTACATCTACCTTGGTTGACAAAATTTTCTTGACTATTTTCTGATTGTTTGATTCTATGCTGATGGACAAAATTTTCTTGACTATTTTCAGTTTGATTAATTCTACGTTGGTTGACAAAATTGTAATCACTATTTTCAGCTTGATTAATTCTATGTTGGTTGACAAAATTGTCATCACTATTTTCAGCTTGATTAATTCTGTGTTGGTTGACTAAATTTTCATAATTATATTCAGCTTGATTAATTCTATGTTGGTTGACAAAATTAGCACCGCCATTTTTAGCTTGATTAATTCTACTTTGGTTGACAAAATTTGCATAACCATTTTCTGATTGCTTAATTCTATGCTGATGGACACAATTTTCTTCACTGTATTCAGCTTGATCAATTCTACGTTGGTTGACAAAATTATCATCACGATTTTCAGTGTGATTAACTCTAGGTTGGTTGACATAATTTTCATCTTCAGGTCGAATGGGAGAAGCCAGACTTATATATAATCTTCTACCCAAGTATCTCTTCCTTGTGATACAGGATGATGTAGGCGGCTTTTGACATGTGATTGGATATGCTGGTCTCGTTTCCATAGAGCTACAGCAAGGTGGTTGTAAACAATTTCTTCTGTAGCTCATTTCAGATTGTCTAAACATTTTTTGACCAAGACAAAGCAAGAGAAAGAAACTGATGCAGAACACTGACAACTGGGTGCCTAAGTGAATATTTATATCACAGAGGATAAGAAATACGAATGTTATTACAGCATTGCCCAACATTATTTCCCAGTTCTATTAAATAGTGCAATATTTAAAAATAAAATGCAATGACAAACTGCTCCGATCCAGATGAATGTAGTATTTTTCAGTTAAATTGTGCTTGTCTTCAGTTTTTAAGTGCCTTTTCTTCAAAGATTTACTAGATCTTTCATCAGGTTTTGGTGCTTCAGTTTCAAATATAAAAAGGGGGGTATAATAAATTTTAAACAGGCCTTAACCAAATGTTTATTATAAAGATTTTTTAAGAGTAGAGTAATTAATAATTATTATTTAATTAAAGACTGTACACCAGTATACCTAGCCTAGAGTAGATGTATTCTTCTAGAGCCAGATTATTCAAATATAGATTTAGATCTATATTAATGATATGTCTATTAAATTAAGATTATAGATTTCGATCTAACTTCTAATTATTGTCCGTAATAAACAAATTGTGACCTTTTGTCCAACCAAAATTTAATTTTTGATGACTTCAAACTTCAATATTTTTAAAATTTTTGTTGTGCTGGGATACGTGGCACGGTATAAGAGTTGTCATTTGCCTGCCTAATGTTAGGGGACAGAGGCGAGGCTTCTGGACTGTATCTAAAAATGTACACTTCCACATGACATTCCTTAGCTCATGCCGAAACCAGCAAAAAAATAGACGATTTCTTTTTCAACCCCGAATAGTTTCCCCCCGCGTCCATTAGTTGTCTAGAAACATATAACTTCCGTGAACTGGGCAGATTTTTAAAACAACACTTTTTAACGCTTTAAATAATTCTTTATAAATTGTTGTTTTAATGAAAAGATCTAGATCTATATTTATAAATAACAGACTAATAACAATATAACAATTTTCTAAAAATTCAATAATAAATAATTGCTCATTACAATCGATCGTCGAAGTACTTAATGCTGGTGATTTAAAAAATGTCGGCTAAATTAAAAATTTAAATTGGCAGGTCACACCGTTCACATTTTATTTTCATCAGCTATTTCTTGTATCGCGTTCGAAATTCAGATGTTCATTATAAATTATTAATTGGTTCACTAATTTCAAAAACATACATCTACAAAGAGGTGGGGGTAAAGTCTTTTGTTGTTTATTGATTCGTATTTATTACCAGACCAACGATTTTCTAAATGCGTATTAAACCATTTATATATAAAGTCTATCTTCTTAAAATATTTTTTTGTTTTGTTGGGGGGGGGGGGGGGGGGCATATTCATCTAGAAAGAGTGGTCGAAAAGTAGACTGCTGGCTCGAAATAGTCTGTAGATCGGATCCCGGGCTCAATTCCAATGACGACCCTGAATCCACCCTGCTCTGATAGCTATCTGACGGAATGTAAAGGTGGCAGGGCATAATGCTGACCATACAGTCCTTTTATACGTCAAGGTAATAGAACCCCACCTCACGTGCTCTGGTAACGTTTGAAATAATGCTTTACTTACTAATTAATCTTAAGCAAAGTATCTGCTTGATTTGTTTTGGGAAGTGGGATGGGCAACGATTATTACAACACTATATTTATCAATAATAATCTAATAAACAATCTATCCACGTCTGAGTTATCAAGACAAAATAATTCCACCCATTCATCATTTTCATAGGAAAGTTTACAAGATTCATTTATTATATTTATCGAAATAGTGTGGGCTTATCACACGGATTAAACTAATCTTTAACTAATTAATTTACAAGCCCTGTAGGATTAACGTGACAGATTGAGCAATTAAGGATTAGCTCTCGCATTAGCTGTGCCACTAAGCTTTTATTTACACAACAAAATCAACAGTAAAAAAAAAAAACGTCAATGGAAATTAAAAATGAGTATTTGCATTTCATTTCCATTGAAAGATAATAGTCAGTGCTACAGTGTGACATTTGTTTTTTTTAGATTAAAACGTAATTTTATATTTATTTTGTAAGTGGTTTAGGAAAGGCTATACTTTGAAAGGACATGCTTAATATACTAGAATCTATACAATATAATACAACACCGTAGTGACTAGTTTTTATATCGATTAAAAAAAAACTAGTCTTATCCATGGGAGGCAAGCGAAATACAGGTCGCGTATTTTAAATAAACAAATTACATTGTTACCCCCCTTACAACATAACAATGTTTAATCACGATCTTTTCTCTTTGATAGGATAATCTAACGAATTTTAATGCCATTTATAAAACAAAGCTTTAGCAAGCAATTTATACATTTTAACTGTTAGTAAAAAAAAAATCTTAATACATTTTAGTTTTTACTAATTAAAAAAAAACAATAAGTAACACTTTTTTCTTCGTTTAATATCTACCAAAATAGTCAATAAATCGTAGAAATATAAACCTTCCGCAATGCAGAAATTTAAGAAATCGGAAAACCAGTTATAAAATGTTAAAGTACTTCATATTGAAAGTACTGATGGAAGCACGTCTGAAGTAGAGATGGAGGTGATTACATATTGACAACGGCATATTAAAAAGTTTTTTTACCCCCCCCCCCCCCTCAGCATTAAGTATTTCGAGATTTATTTCTAACACGCCGTCCAAACGCTGATTTCAAAACGTTCGCCCATAACAAATGGGTTTTAATTTCACCAAAGCTCTCTGATAAAATAACGCGAACCGCCTTCTTCACATCGTCCGCCCCGTGCACATGGACGGGACAGATTGCTAGTGTTTACATAACGAGTGGCGTTGCTCGGTGCCTTGATGCAATTAACGCGAACAATTACAAAGACCAATTAACTGTAACGATCAAACAAATAAACGGAATCGGCTGAAAAAGGAGAAACATGGCACTATCAGAGGAAAACATGCGCGAATAGCTAAAAATAGAACAAATATGGCGGTGGGAGGGGCCAAAGTGGCAGGCTAAGTAAACAGTTGTCTGATGCCGGAAGTGGTTTGAAATGTTTATGGGCGTGTTTATATCTGTACACAAATAATGCAGACTCATATTTTTTTGAAGAATTACTGACTTAAAATGATGACATAAATACTGACATGGCTAGACGGGAACTGTTGGTGATGATACTGAATAAATTACTGACTTAGCTAGAAGCCTCAAGATTTTGTAATACTAATAAGCTCTCTCTTAATCCCCCCACTTTCTCCACCTCGTTCCTCTTTTTCTCCCCCCCCCCTTCTCTTTTTCTAAATATATTTATTCTATAAGTGTATGGGGTCATCCATAAATGACGTCACGCTTTTTGGGACGATTTTTACCTCCCCCTCCCCTCCGCCACACATCGTCACAAAAAGCCAGACCCCAAAACTTTCGATTTGCACCCTCCCCCTCAAACTTTCGATTTTCACCTCTTAAAAGACTAACACTCGAATTAATCACTTAATTAGGTGAAATTATCATTTTTCTCTATATATTTTGCTATTTTTTGCCTTGGTGTCACCCCCCTATATGGTGTCACCCGGTGCGGTCCGCACCCCCGCCCCCCTTCGCTACGCCTCTGCCTTGGGCTGACCCTCCCCCAAGCTAGCACACCCCTTAGCGACGCCAATTAATTGGTTTCATCGACCCTGCCATATTTCGGAGCATACTGACTATTATTACCTGGCTAGTTATAATTACTGTCTGCCCAGCAGTCATAAGTTTGAGTTTTGTAACAATCCCACCAAGCACATATAATTTCACCCCCCACCCCCCCCCCCCCCCCCCCCATCCCTCACCCCACTTCTCTGAGAGATTGATGTTAATCACTCATGGCCGTTTCTGAATTACGACCTGCACCGCACCACACGATTTCCCGCCAATTTTCGCGCGCCATTACGCCCCAGCCGTTGCGGCAGACGCACGTGGTTTAATGGTGGAAAATGTATCAGTTTGAGAGGTCTGCTTTCTCACCCACGTGATCAATCCATCCCATAATTGGCACCAGATCGGCGGAACTGTCAAGGGCATCCATCTTTCTTCTCGCTAACTGTAATAGCCGGTGGCTATGTTTTGTTTAAATGGCTAGTCGGTATAATTAATTAGCGGTATTGAATTTTTAAGGATAGAGAACAAAGTGAATTTTTTTTTTCGTTTGTTCGAGATGAGGGAGTTACGTATCGGTTGTATAGGCAACGAACGTCGCGACAAAATGTCTACAACGGAGACATTTACATCACGTGACTGCATGAAGCCACGCCCACCTGAATATCTGAAATCACAGTCGGCTCGCTGTCCGGAAATTGCAGGCTTGTGTCTGTTTTGTTTTCGTTGTGCGGAATTTGAGTAGCGTACGCGGCGAAAAAAGTGCAACATCAGTCAAGTTTGGATGCAGTTAGCGTAGTATTTCGTTTAAAATCAGCCCCATCACGATTAATTCAGTATCACTCCGCGGGATGGGATATAGTGCAAAAAAAGTGACCAAGTGAACTGTACTTTCTACTAGAGTAGTGGGGCTATGAGGTTTTGGTTGAGTTTAGGGCTGGTTTTGGGTTAGATTTGATTTAGGAATTGGTTAAGGGTTGCGTTTTTTTGGGTTAGGTTAAGGCTGGATTTAGGTTTTGGCTAAGGGTTGGTTTAGAGTTGGATTTAAGGTTGGATTTAGGGTTGGATTTAGGGTTCTGAGTTGACACTGTCAAAAGTATATCTTTTCTATATAAATTCAAATTTGTTCGGGGGGGGGGGGGGCGGTAGACTTTCTTTGGGGGGGGGGGGGAGGGGATGGTGCCCCCCCCCCCCCCCCCGAAGAGATGCCTGGAAGAAACTCTGATGGCGACGAGGACGAACTGATGGAGTGGACTATGATGTACAGAGTTTCTTCCAGGCATCTCTTCGGGGGGGCAAAGCCCCCCCGAAAAAATTTTTACCGCCCCCCCGAACGAAATGAAATTTATATAATTTATATAGAAAATATATGCTTTTAACAGTGTCCGCCCCCCCGAAGAAAGTCTACCGCCCCCCCGAAAATTTCAAGTGCCCCCCCGGAGAAAAAAGTCTGGAAGAAACACTGATGATGTATACCAGTAAACGGGTAGAGCTAATCTCCCATGCACACAACAACACAACCACTGTACTCACCAATGCACCTGCGGCCGTCGGCGTGCAGCTTGTGGTTCTTGGGACACTCACACCTGTACCCACCGTGGGTGTTGACACACTTCGAGTCGCAGTAGCCGTTCTTGTCCAGGCACTCGTCGATATCTGAAAACATCACGTGGTGTCACTGGTCACGTGGTGTGTCACTAGTCATGTGGTGTGTCACTTGTCACGTGGTGTCAGTGGTCACGTGGTGTCAGCGGTCATTTGGTGGCACTGGTCACGTGGTCTCAGTTGTCACGTGGTCTCAGTTGTCACGTGGTGTCAATGGTCACGTGTTGTCACTGGTCACGTGGTGTCAGGTGTCACGTGGTGGCACTGGTCACGTGCTCATCGTTTTAAGTACTGGTTAAACTATATTAAATCATAACCCACTGTCTTAGGCGGGAGATTTTTAGAGGAGCATAATCGCCTCCCACCGATTCCAAAGCCATCAAGCCTCCACTAAGCTTAATCATTGTGTTCAAAGACAAAATCGCTAAAATAAAAGGTGTCATTGCTAGTTGACTGTTAAAAATGCGGAGTCGTGATATTAAAATGGTCGGATGAATGTTCTGGTCAAGGTTTTGGTCAATGTTCTGGTCAAGGTTTTGGTCAAGGTTTTGGTCAATGTTCTGGTCAAGGTTCTGGTCAAGGTTTGGTCAAGGTTTTGGTCAATGTTCTAGTCAAGGTTATGGTCAATGTTCTGGTCAAGGTTTTGGTCAAGGTTCTGGTCAAGGTTTTGGTCAAGGTTTTGGTCAAGGTTTTGGTCAAGGTTTTGGTCAATGTTCTGGTCAAGGTTTTTGTCAATGCTCTGGTCAATGTTCTGGTCAATGTTCTGGTCAATGTCCTGGTCAAGGTTCTGGTCAAGGTTCTGGTCAAGGTTCTAGTCAAGGTTCTGGTCAATGTTCTAGTCAAGGTTCTAGTAATTCTAAACAACGTTTAAACTAAATTATAAACTTACCAATACACTTTTTACCGTCCTGATCAAGGTCGTATCCCATTGGACAGCTGCAGTAATAAGAACCAATCGTATTGATACAATCCTTCTCACAGCCGCCATTGTTGATAGCGCATTCGTTGACGTCTGCAACACAAAATAAAATAAAAAATCAAAATAAATTTTAATTTTCTTCTTGAAAACTGGAGTGGGTTGTATTTTTTCTTTTACTTTAATTTAAACAATTAAATTTGCTTCGTGTCCGTCGTTGTTTGTTGATGAGTTTTTAGCAAGTGCAGAGTTGTAAACATATTTTCAAACTTGTGCAAGGAAGGCATAATATTTACATTGTAAACAGTATTTAATAGGCCACTGCACTGTGTAGTCGGACTGACTGCAATCTTCTCTTCTCACTAACCCACGCCCACATGCCCATGCACACATTTATATGTCCAGTTTACTCGCTTTACATTGGCCATGCATCGACTAACAAAACTAGCCCAAATCGATGCCAGAATGCCCATGACCTTGTCTGCAAGCTTAGCCTAGCCACCGCGCACAGTTGATACCCTAAAAAGCAAATCTGTTTTCTGCCCGAAATTGATGCCTTAACTAGCCTATGCCCAAAGTATAAGTCCTATTGTAAAAATCGAAGCTTCCTCCCTCCTTTCCACCCTGTCTAGACCCCCTAAGCTCTAATCTATACGTCTAGCATAAGCCCACTACCCGTGTTTTGTGATCTAATCTACACGTCTCTCCTAAACCCCATGCTCAGATATCTATGTTTTAGACTACACGCTAGGTCCCTCTAATCTACACGCAGTGTTTCTTCCAGACTTTTTTTTCTCCTGGGAAGTACTTGATATTTTCGGGGTGGTGAGGGGGGGGGGGGGTTGCGGACACTGTTAAAGTATATGTTTTCTATATAAATTCCAATTTGTTCGGGGTGGGGGGGG
The DNA here is from genome assembly GCF_028476545.2 of Physella acuta. NCBI lineage: Eukaryota > Metazoa > Mollusca > Gastropoda > Physidae > Physella > Physella acuta. The sequence goes on along the minus strand of NW_026732217.1, from coordinate 11,917 downwards.
GGGAACTTTCTTCGAAGAGATGCCTGTAAGAAACTCTGTCTACACGCCCAGCCTACGACCACTACCCAGAGTTCCATGCTCTATAGTCCTAGCCGATGCTCACTGGAGTTCCATGTTCTATAGTCCTAGCCAATGCTCACTAGAGTTCCATGTTCTATAGTTCTAGACTAAGCCCACTACCCAAAGTTCCATGTTCTATAGTTCTAGCCGATGCCCACTACTCAAAGTTCCATGTTCTATAGTTCTAGCCAAAGCCCACTACTCAGAGTTGTATGCTCTCTAGTTCTAGACTAAGCCCACTTTCCAAAGTTGTATGCTCTATAGCAGGGGCGTAGCGAGGGGGGGGGGGGGGGCGGGGGGTGCGGACCGCACCGGGTGACACCATTTAGGGGGGTGAAACCAAGGCAAAAAATAGCAAAATATATAGAGAAAAGTGCCGCACCGGGTGACACCCGACCTCGCTACGCCACTGCTCTATAGTTCTAGACTAAGCCCACTTTCCAAAGTTCCATGCTCTATAGTTCTAGACTAAGCCCTCTTTCCAAAGTTGTATGCTCTATAATTCCAGACTTTGCCAACAACCCAAAGGTCCATGCTTTAATCTACATGTCTAGACTAAACCCTCTAGATGTCTATGCTCTAATCTACAACTCTAGCTTAATCCCCATATAGACCCTCTAACCTCCCCATAACGATTACTGAAATCTGATCTCATAAGCTGTAACGTACAGGGCTAAAAAGACAACAAAAAAATGTCTCCTATTTCCGAAGATAACCTCCAATCAAACCAGATTACGTCCCCTGTTCCCTGAAAACCAGACTTGTATAATTATCAACAATTTCGAGCAACAACGATTGTCTATGTCTAAATATTTTGTAATTTTGGATATCACCAAGAGGACAATTTAAAGAAAAGAAAGTCTGATTAGGTCTAAAATCTTGAAATAGAGTCAGAAGAGAGTTTTGTATATTGTTTTTTTTAAATGTCAGAATCGCTGTAAGTTTTATGGTTATATTTAGAGTTAGGGCTCTTGTTAGGGTTATGGCTAGGGTTAGGGTTATGGTTACGGCTAGGGTTATGGCTAGGGTTTTGGTTAGGGCTAGGGTTTTGGTTAGGGCTAGGGTTTTGGCTAGGGTTAAAATTATTGCTAGGAGGGTTATGGTTAGGGCTAGGGTTATGGCTAGTGTTAGGGTTATGGTTAGGGCTAGAGTTATGGTTTAGGGCTAGGGTTATGGTTAGGGCTGGGGCTAAGGCTAGGGCTAGGAATTGGACTAACCCTACCCTAACACTCTCCCTAATTAGCGTTAAGATAAGGATCAAGCTGAGTAAGAATTATAGCTAGAAGTAGATTTAGTATAAGGGCTATGAGTAAAGCTAGGACTAGGGTGGGGATGAGAGTTCAAGGACAGGGATACTAATCAGAGTTTCTTCCAGGCATCTCTTCGGGGGGACTTCGCCCCCACGAAAAAATTTTACCGCCCCCCCCCCCCCCCGAACGAAATGAAAATTATATAATTTATATAGAAAATATATACTTTTAACAGTGTCCGCCGCCCCCCCCCCCCCGAAGAAAGTTTTCCGCCCCCCCCCCCCCCCCCCGAAGATTTCAAGCGCCCCCCCCCTCCCGGAGAAAAAAGTCTGGAAGAAACACTGATACTAATGAAACTAAGGCTTCAATATACTTAAACCTTATAAACTAAAAAAAAAATAAGTAAAATAAAAAAAAAAACGAAGAAAAACAAACAAGTAATAATGTCTACTTGATTTATACCTTGGCAAGTAAAAAGAAAGTGCTTTTAAAAATAAATTCAATGGTGTCCTCATACGCTTATATGCTTTGTCGGCCAGAAAAGAAACTGGCAAATATAATTACACGTATATTGCGATTGTAGAATGATGACAAGGTCACAAGAGCAAGGGAAATAACCACAACACATCTAATAAAGGGAAACAATCTTCTAAACAGGGAAACTCTGTGTGGGCGTCAGGTTATCGTGTGCACGATCACGCGTGAGAAACAATGGGCCACGCCTCGGTTCTGTTTTTACTTGGGATCTGATGTTAAGCAGTTTTGGTTTAATTAACTCCCCCTTTTTTTTACGTAGGTGTGTTAGGGGCTAAGGGTGGGGGTTGAGAGATTATAAATAAAATAAAAACAAGCAAGGGGCGATTATCCAGGAAGAAGCAAAGACAACCCCGGGTTACTCATGGGTTGTAACACGATCGTGGTCACAGTTATTCACGTGACACCGTCTCACGTGACAAATATGTGGACCACGTCCCCCTATTTTAAGTGCGCCATTGTGCGAGCGGGCAAGGGAAGATAACTCGAGCGCGGAAAGAACTTACAAGGGAGATAAGTTCGACAAGAGCGATATCTCTGCTGTATATTCACCAGTTGAGAACTCGACAGCGTTGAAAACTGCCAGACCTCTGAGTGTACACGCCTTGTTTTTTATAAGGACACACGAAATACGTGAATAAAGCCAGTGGCGTAGATAAGAGGGGAGTGAGGGGGTGGCAGACCCAGCTACATGCGTGATGCATTGCCCTAAAAATATATACACGCCTGCAGAGGTAATCTAATTCAGCTAGAAACATCTATATACAAAATCTAACATTGCACAACAACTGTATATATATATATATATATATATATATATATATATATATATATGTGTGTGTGTGTGTGTGTGTGTATATATATGTATATAAATATATGTGTGTGTATATATATGTATATAAATATATGTGTGTGTGTATATATATGTATATAAATATATGTGTGTGTATATATATGTGTATATATATATATATATATATATATATATATATATATATATATATATATATATATATATATATATATATATATATATATATATATATATATATATATATATATATATGTGTGTGTGTGTGTGTGTGTGTGAGCTCTCAGATTTAAAAAAGAACCATCCCCAAATCTTATGAGCTTAAACTAAACACAACGCATAACTCAGTGAAAAAAACAGTTTGTCCACATAACGTATGGTATCGATTCCAATAATTGTTTCTCACCCCCCTCCTTCCCTTCCTCCCTCCCTTTAAATCATACAATCCTAATTTCTATTGCAGGAGAGTCCCAGACGAGGGCCGGCGGTGATTTCCCCTTGTTTCGTGACGCAAGTCGGCTATTTTTACTTTTTCGCGAGACAAGAACACAACGTTTGCCCGTCTCGAGTCAAGCTGTCAGCCGCTAAACGCCGCAATCAGGGGCGGGTAATAGATCTTACCCCGAGCAATATGCCAATAGATGGTCCCCATGGGGGTCGTGTCGGCCGAGACGAGTTGCCGGACTTGAAGTGTGCTCTCAAAGGGCGAGCCAGGGAAAAAGAAGGGTTCAAGGGAGACAACCTATCTAAAGGGGAGACAAATATACTATTAGGGTCGTCAAAGGACAGGATGGTAAAAAAATATGAAGTTTGGGGGGACGATAAATAAAAGTGATATCGTTTTAGGTAAAATTTTTAACAGATGCGGATACTGTATTGGCGTTTTAGTACCGTCGCGTGATGCCGATAGCTTCAACTAAAATGTGTAGGGATTTAGAAAGACTGGGTGGGGGTGGGAGGGTGTGGGGGGGGGGGGGGGGGGAGTGGGGGGAACTAAAATGTGTACGGTTTTAGACAGAAAGGATAGTATGGAGGGGAAAGGACGAAACTAAAACTAAAATGTCTAAGGTTTTAGACATCTAGTGTGTTGTGGAAGGGGGGGGGGGATAAAGAATAGCAGATGAAATTTGCATAGACAGTCTTATCGTCTTGGTAGAATACCGGTATAACACAGGCATGTACATTTAGGGGTGATCTTTGGTGAAAACGTTTTTATTTTTCTTGATGGGTCGTTTTAAAAATCTATAATGGAGCAGAAACCGTAAAGAAAATTAAATTTTATTTTAGATTGCAGATATATGCTGCAGCAACAACAAAAACGCCCCTACCTACCCCCAACCACGTACTGACTACTTAAGAAATGTCTTTGTTTCTAATTCCAAAGAACTTCATTTTTAACAGCCAAAAGTGTTTATATTAAAAGATGCAATAATAAACTTAACGACTAGCATGTATTAATTTCCAAAAATAAAATAAAAAGAAACAAAACGCCACATTTCTTTGCTTAATGAGAAAATCATGTTTCCGAACCAAAACAGTAACAGGTATTAATTGAATAAAGAAAGACGCGGTCATTGATAAAAGAGACTGATATATTAACTTAAAGAGCCATATTTATTAACAATGCGAGGTTATTTACACCAAACAGTTGTATTAGCGATTACCTCAACCCCCCCCCCCCCCCCCCCCACACCCCCTATTTTCCCACCTTACAATCATTTGTGCATTGAATTGGATTAAATTAAATAGACTTTTTACAATCATTTGTGCATTGAATTGAATTAAATTAAATAGACTTTTTACAACGCCGGTCAAACTTACGAAAACGCGAAGCTTAGCTAGCAAACGGGAATACCCACACCACCAGCGTGTGACTTTGGTTAGCGCAAAGAGAAACGAAAACAAACCACGCCGCCCCCGGAAATGAAATCGACACACAACAACAACCTTGACCGAGGCTTACAATGGCAAACGGCTGCCTGTGTCTCTGATGTTGGCTCAAGGATCCTAAAGGGTACTCGAACACACACCGCCAGCGCACGGGGTCAAGCGAGAGTAAACAGGGCCAGGTAGCTAGTTCTTCTGTAGGCAAGTTTTGTAGGTCTGGGGTCAATGGGTGGTTCAATACAAGGGGGGGGGGGGGGCGGTTACTAAACAAATCTTGATACAAATAGTTTAAATACCGGAAAGGCTGAAAAACGATAGGCGGGAAATGTGGGGGTGTAGATCTATTATGATTTAGATATTTAGATCTAGACTTATATCTAGACATGTAGTCTAGATCGATCTAGAAATCTAAATTGGATGGGTGTGTATTGAAATTATTTAGAATTCTGAAACGCTAAATCTAACAGCGCTGTCTGACCCAAAGATTAAACCCAACTACCATATTTTAAAATTCATATTCAGTCTCTCGTACGGCCAATGCCGCCTCGGGCTGATGCTCATTTGCCAGGCAGACTGGAAAATTCCTCCAACGTTACTAGTCGCTAGGGGACGGTAGAGAGCTGGACTGCTAACCCGTAAGTCTCGAGTTCGAATCCAGATTCGTCAGTAGACCGTCCCTGAGTCCACCCAACTCTTATAATTACCTTGGGAAAGTAAAGGCGGCTGGGCATAGTGCTGACCACATTATCCCTTCATATGCCGAGGTCACAGAAACAGGTGAACTCTACTTCACTTGCCCAATGACCGTTAGCTTCGACAGGGGAAGTTACTTTAATTTACTGAGAAATATTGAACAGGTAAGAACGATCGAAATGCAGGCAACTCAAAAAAAAAAAAAAATTATAGTCCTATAACATAAACGACACAAGCAATAATTTACAAAATCGAATTTCATTTATTTAAAAAACGCCACGGCAAGTAGGACTACTAGATAAAAAAAGTTCAAATACTGCAAGATACATTAAAAATATCTGAAATCAAATGATAAAAGGAAAAGGAAGAAAACAAAATGTGTAAATATCTGCCAGGCAGCACACGGCGCCTGATTGATTGGTCTTTGGTCTTGGAACCTGGTTGTGAGTACCAGTGAAAATGGCCATCTGTGGACGTTGTGGGGGTGGGTGTAGGGAGGGTGGGGGGGGGGGGCGGGCTCGTTCTTCGATTTCGTCCCCAATTTTTTATAGGGCAGTGTACGGGCAACGGTGTGTTTGTTCTTAATTTAGGTGTGGTGAGTGGACTAAAATAGACGTAATATTTTAGGAGCTATTTGTAACAAGTAGTCCTACGCGGTCGAAAACTAGTGCCTTATGTTTAATTTGTTTTTTATTTAATTTAAGTGAGCGTTAAATATGAGAGATAACGAAGAAATATATTCTTAGGTATTGTTTTTACAAATACCTTGTTTAAAAACACGAGTTTTTTTAAAAATAAATTTGGTCTTTAGTGAATGTTTTATGTGTAAGCTAAATAAGAAATTAACGTTTTGGCATTGTTTTTGTTTTGGGGCATGAAGTACCGGGTCAAAAAACGTATCTCTTAAGACACTTTACAGACGAATCTAAACAAAATATTTTGGTTTACGTTTAAAAAGATTTGGCTTTTTTAAAAAAAAAAAAAAAATTAAAAAATGGGTGCTATTATGCTTCCTAGTGAAACACCACAACATCCACAAGTTAACGCACTATAAAGCTAAATTTTCTGTCGTCTTTAGCTTAAATGATACATCTGTTTGCTATTTTTATCTACTATAAATTTATCTAGCCTAGATTAAGATATTCTAGATCTATCGATAAGCCAAACCAATTTTATCTTCACGATTAAACTTGGGTCTGGCTTAGGGCAAGAGTTAAGATACCGTTACAAAATAGAAATTCGATACAGCACTTTCTAAGAACGAATACGTAACAAACTTACACTTTCGTGGATGAAAGACATAGTAAATAATTGTAAACCGATGATCATCTAATCGATACAGATTTGAGTATTGATAATCGTTTATAATCAACCACATGAATAATCAATAAATAAAAATAACTTATAATCACTGAGTATAACTTGATTGATTAAGAACTAATTCATGTATCGATAGCTGAAAATGAATGGATTTTATCTAATTGGAGATGTGGGCGCTAATTGATTCCCATATTACGTAACGAAGTGACGTAAATAGTGCCTCGCCCACGCCTGTTGGTTTATTTAGCTTATGTACACGTCACACACGATGCTTCGAGACTCGAACACATATTATTAGTTTAATTGTTCACTGTTCGAACTATCATATGGCGCTCATATCATAATACTAGTGTAATAAGGTGTTCGAACTCCGAATGTCGAAGCAGTGTTTCAAGGTTCGAACATAAGATTATGGCACGGCTGTTCGAATTATGGTTTAGAATAAGAATTAGGATAAGCGTTAAGATAAGGACTAAGTAGAGTAAGGGTTATAGTTAGAAGTTAGAAGAAGATTTTGTAATAGGGATATTAGTAGTGCTAGAAATAGGGTTAGAAATAGGGTTAAGATTAGGGCCGGTATTAGGGTGAGGATTAAGGTCAAGATTAGGGTCAGGATTGAGAGTCAAGATTAGAGTAAAAATTGGAGTCAAGATTAGAGTCGAGATTAGAGTCAATATTAGAGACAGGATAAGAGTCAGGATAAGTGTCAGGATTAGATTCAACATGAGAGTCAAGATGAGATTCAATATTAGAGTCAGGATTAGAGTCAGGATTAGAGTCAGGATTAGAGTCAGGATTAGAGTCAGGATTAGAGTCAGGATTAGAGTTAGGATTAGAGTTAGGATTAGAGTTAGGATTAGAGTTAGGATTAGAGTTAGGTTTAGAGTTAGGTTTAGAGTTAGGTTTAGAGTTAGGATTAGAGTTAGGATTAGAGTCAGGATTAGAGTCAGGATTAGAGTCAGGATTAGAGTCAGGATTAGAGTCAGGATTAGAGTTAGGATTAGAGTTAGGATTAGAGTTAGGATTAGAGTTAGGATTAGAGATACAGTTAGGCTTACAGTTAGGGCTAGATTCCAAAATTGGTTCACAATTAGGTTTAGGTTAAGGGGGGGGGGGTGGCAAGAATTACTGATTTTTTTTACGTAACTGCAAACATCTGTTAAATAACCCTCGTTCTTTTTTTGTACACAGAAACCCACACCCTTTGAAACCCCTGTGATTGGTAGCCCACGTCTCGTGATTGTGAACCATGACCAAGGGAGAGAAGTCCACCCAACCATGGGGCCAGCCAGAGGCAGAGGGGGAGGCGTGCACTGGCGGTGCTGGGGAAACCTATGACAACTCACACTAACTGGACCTCTCACTCTCAACCCCTCACTCTCAACCCCTCTGTTCCATCCATCCGTTCCAGCCCTGCAATGAAACCCCCTGTTTCATCAGCCATCCAATGAAATTCTACGTTACACAAGCGACATTATGAAACTCCGTGTCATCCTCCAATGAAATCTTACCTTACTGTTGCTCGAATCGAAAGTTAAAATCAATACAGTAATCTAAACTATAAAAAAGATGCACCAAAAAAGAAGCTGAAATAACATCAAAGTCATATCGCCATAGAGGATTGCCATTAAATGTTCACAGGAAAATATCACGTATAAAAAGCACAGACCATCCGACTCTTGGGGGGAAATTTCATTACTAAAGTCAATTCTGTGTATCCGTTTAGTATTCATAACCTTCAGCCATCCTTGATGAAAATTCATCCATTTTTATAATAGAAGTCAGCCGTACTAAGCGTAAAGCTATCAAATTAAAAAAAAAAATTCAGCCGTTTTTATTAAAAGGATAACAATTTATAGTTTTAAAAAAATCTGTACTGAAGTTCAGATTTCAGCCGTGTTAATTAAAAGTTGAGTTCAAAATGAATAGCCAGTCACAGGGGGAGAATAATCAGCTTTTTCAGCTGAAAAAGCCGATCCGCGTGACTGGCCCGCCGTACCGTGTAAAAAGTCAGCCTTTTCAATTAAAGAGCCAATATCTCGAAGTGAAAACTCATCATTTTGAAAATCAACCAATTAAAAGTCAACCACCGCCAATCCAAAGTCAGCCACCGCCAATCCAAAGTCAGCCACCGCCAATCCAAAGTCAGCCACCGCCAATCAAAAGTCAGCCACCGCCACAGGGGGAGAATAATCAGCTTTTTCAGCTGAAAAAGCCGATCCGCGTGACTGGCCCGCCGTACCGTGTAAAAAGTCAGCCTTTTCAATTAAAGAGCCAATATCTCGAAGTGAAAACTCATCATTTTGAAAATCAACCAATTAAAAGTCAACCACCGCCAATCCAAAGTCAGCCACCGCCAATCCAAAGTCAGCCACCGCCAATCCAAAGTCAGCAACTGCCAATCAAAAGTCAGCCACCGCCAATCAAAAGTCAGCCACCGCCACAGGGGGAGAATAATCAGCTTTTTCAGCTGAAAAAGCCGATCCGCGTGACTGGCCCGCCGTACCGTGTAAAAAGTCAGCATTTCCAATTAAAGAGCCATTATCTCGAAGTAAAAACTTGTCATTTTGAAAATCAACCAATCAAAAGTCAGCCACCGCCAATCAAAAGTCAGCTTTTCCGTGTCAAAAGTCAGCCACCGCCAATCAAAAGTCAGCGACCGCCAATCAAAAATCAGCCACCGCCAATCAAAAGTCAGCCACCGCCAATCAAAAGTCAGCCACCGCAAATCGAAAGTCAGCCACCGCAAATCGAAAGTCAGCCACCGCCAATCAAAAGTCAGCCACCGCCAATCAAAAGTCAGCCACCGCAAATCAAAAGTCAGCCACCGCAAATCGAAAGTCAGCCACCGCAAATCGAAAGTCAGCTTTTCCGTGTCAAAAGTCAGCCATTTCTGGCGAAAAGTCAGCCATTTCTGGCGAAAAGTCAACCCAGTCTATTTAAAGGTGAAGCGAGTAAGAGTCCGCCGGTCAAGAGTCAGAAGGTGAAGAGTCAGCCGTTTCAAATAAAAACTTTGCCGTTCCAATCAAAACGCCAACTACATCCGACTCAAAGTCAGGCCTCCCAAAGAGACAAGTCACCGCTTAAAATGAAAAAGCCAGCTGTTTTAAGCAAAATGTCAGGCACTCCTAGCCTGAAGTTGGAGATTCCTCTCGAGGAACCAACCTCCTCATACGTTGAAACTATCGATATGTATGAACGATGATCCGATACAAGAATTTCAGCCCTTTAGGTGGAAAGTCAGCCTTTCATTTAAAAAATCATCCATTTTGATTAAAAATTAGCCAACTTGAGAGTTGCAGAAGTTCCTGGGATGTCGGAATATGAGTTGCAGAAATTCCTGAGGTGTCGGAATACGAGTTGCAGAAGTTCCTAGGGTGTCGGAATACGAGTTGAAGGAGTTGCTGATGTGCCGGAATACGAAATGCGGAATTTACTGAGGTGTCGGAATACGAGTCGCAGAATTTCCTGAGGTGTCGGAAAACGAAAACAAGGGGCGGCTGTCCTACAGGTGGGAGCTCACCCACGTGACCCACAGCTGCACGTGCATGTGTGTCACGTGGTGTCAACTAAACTGTATGCCTAAACTTAAAAAACAACTGCTGGATGGAATTTCAAGATGACCTCAGACTGCAAGATTCCAGACTTTTGCCAGAATCCGTTACATTTTAAACATCCTGACTCTGTATATATCAAAACTACTGCTGACTCTTAAGACTATTTTGGACCGCAAGAATCCAGCATATACTTATAAAACTTTAAATTTCAGACTTTAAGACACTACGTGTATCAAGACACATTAAGACATTTAGACCGCAAGATCTCCGCATTTAAGACTATTGATGCTGCAATAAACTTTTAAAAGGTATTTAAGACTTGACCAAAAAAATTTTAAAGACTAGTTTTATCAACAATAATTCTTTACACGGAAACTTTACTGTAGTTAAGACACATTCGTATCCAGATATAAGTAGCGTGCAAGATTCTCCTCTATCAGACTCTTATTAGATTTAACAAGACGTTTATAGACTGCAACATTCTAGTCTCAACGACACTAAGTATGACATCCTTGTTTTCAAGATTTTATACGAATGATTATAATTTAAAAAAAAACATGTAGACTATTGATGTAAGTTTTAGGCTATTAAGTAAACGAAAACATCTTTGGATTTCAACATTCAGCTTAAAGATACACGTTTTTACAAACCCTTTACAGTACAAGACTTTCGCATGTCAGGTTCATGTTTATCAAGAAATCTTCTAAGAGCAACAGGTCTTCATGACACAAGTATATCAACATTCGAGTTCCTTCCCTTTAAAACATATTTATCTACATCTTTAGAATTCATTGCTCCTAGCTTTAAAGTTAAGACATTATAAAAAAAAAAACTACAACAACAAAATTATTCCTGACATTAAGACGTTTTTTAAGAAATCTTAGTACCGTGATATAAGAAAGACACTATAAATTTTATTCTGATATGAATCTTATCACCACAAACGATCAGCTGTTCAAAGACGCTTTTTTTCTGCACCAAGGCAAAACCCACTGCTTCTTTCGTTTAAAAGCTATCTAGAAGTATTAACATTGTCTATTTTATTAAAAGTTTTATTTGTGTAATCTACTTGAAAACAAAGCAATAAATGTCAGGATTCTTTAAATAAAAATAATATAATAAACAAATTAAACAGCACGAAAACATTTTTGTTTGTTATATTTGATTAGATGGCAGTCAATTCCTAAAAAATGAAATGGTTTGGAGTTAGGTTGTTGGTTGTATAATACCATCTTGTTGTTAGGTGTCGATATGGTGTAGGCGGGCAGACGGTATAGAAACAGATAAGGTGTAGGTGTAGGTGTGGGTGTAGGTGTCGATATGGTGTAGTTTCCTCAGGCGGGCAGACAGTATAGAAACAGACAAGATGTTCGTGAGTGTTGAGGTGAACAGGCGGGGTGGGGTAAGGTAAGAGATAAGGTGGGCACAGGTAGATACAGGTAGATACAGGTAAATACTGGTAGTCTACAGATTGTAGGTGAATCTGGTGGGATAGATACAGGTAGATTATAGATTGTAGATCTAGATAAATTTGGTGGGCACAGGTAGATAGAGGTAGTTTACAGATTGTAACTCGGGTGAGTTACATATAAATATAGCTAGTCTACATATTGTAGATACATTTGGTGGGCACATGTTGATACAGGTAGTGTACATATTGTAGGTCAATCTGGTGGGGACAGGTAGATATAGCTAGTCTACAGATTGTAGATACATTTGGTGGGCACAGGTTGATACAGGTAGATACAGGTATATACAGGTAGTCTACAGAATGCAGAGAAAGCTAGTGGGTTACAGGTAAATAC